>NW_007247168.1:108609-155274 GCF_000164805.1 Carlito syrichta | reverse complement strand
CGCCTTTATCAGTGTAAGGAGGTTTTTGACAGATTCTCTTGGGTTTTCAAGGTACACAATCATATCATCTGCAAAGAGAGATAATTTGACTTCCTCTTTTCCTATTTGGATACTCCTGATTGCCTCTTCTTCTCTTATTGCTCGAGCCAGGATTTCCAATATTATGTTGAACAGGATGGGTGAGAGTAGGCATCCTTGTCTTGTTCCAGTTTTCAGGGGAAATGGTTCCAATTTTTGTCCATTTAGGAGTATGCTGGCTGTGGGTTTCTCGTAGATGGCTTTTAGTCTTTTGAGGTATGTTCTCCATATGCCTAGATATTCAAGGGTTTTTATCAAGAAGGGGTGCTGGATTTTATCAAAAGCTTTTTCTGCATCTAATGATATAATATCGTGGTTCTTGTTTTGACATCTGTTGATGTATTTAATTACATTTATGGTTTTACGAATGTTGAAACAGCCTTGCATCCCAGGAATGAAGCCTACTTGATCATGATGGATGATTTTTGAGATGTATTGCTGAATTTGGTTAGCTAGGATCTTGTTGAGAATTTTAGCATCTATGTTCATCAAAGATATTGGCCTGTAGTTCTCTTTCTTTGTTGGATCTTTACCTGGCTTGGGTATCAATGTGATGTTGGCTTCGTAAAATGATTTGGGGAGTGTTCTATCTTTTTCAGTCACCTGGGATACCTTAGGTAGGATTGGTATCAGCTCCTCCTTAAATGTCTTGTAGAATTCTGCTGGAAAGCCATCTGAACCAGGGCTTTTTTTTTGTATGAAGTTTTCTTATTATGTAGTCGATTTCCTTGATTGTTATTGGTCTATTTAGGGTCTCAATTTCTTCTGGTTCCAAACTAGGTAGGTTGTGTGATGTCACAAAGTCCTCCATTTCCTTAAGGTTTTCAAGTTTGTTTCCATACAAGTGTACATAGTAGTCTCTAATGATCTTTTGTATTTCTTCAGGTTCAGATGTGCCTTCATCTTTTGTGTTTCTGATTGTGCTTATTTGGTTTTTTTCTTGTTTTTTCTTGATCAGTCTAGCTAGGGGATCATCGATCTTGTTTATTCTTTCGAAGAACCAGCTTTTAGTTTCATTGATTTTTTTTTTTTTGTATTATCTTTTTGTCTTCTATGTCCTGGATTTGGGCTTTTATTTTGGTGATCTGGATTCTTCTGCTGAAATTAGGGTTTTTGTGGTCTTGCTTTTCCAGCTTCTTTAGGTGACTTGTTAGGTTGTTAATTTCTGTTCCTTCCATTTTCTTCATGTGTGTTTGTAGGGATATAAATTCCCCTCTTACTACAGCTTTCAAGGCGTCCCAGAGATTTTGGTAAGATGTTTCTTCATTTTCATTTGTTTCCAGGTATCTTTTGATCTCTGTTTTGGTTTCATCATTGACCCAGGAGTTGTTTGGCATCATGCTATTTAGTGTCCATGTCTTTGTGGGTTTTGGGGGGACTTTGTTGGTGTCAATGTTTATTTTTATTCCACTGTGGTCCGAGAAGGTGCATGGTAGAATGTCAGTCCTTTTAAATTTGCTTATGCTTGATTTATGGCCAATTATGTGGTCAACCATAGACTACGTTCCATGCGGTGATGAGTAGAATGTATATTCTGTGGTCTTTGGATGAAGTGTTCTGTATGTATCAATTAAGTCCATTTGGTCCAAAGTCACGTTGATTCTGGATCTCCTTGCTGATTTTTTGTCCTGATGATCTGTCTAGGGTTGTGAGTGGGGTATTCAAGTCCCCAGTTATGATGGTGTTAGAGTCAATATCTTTCTTTAGTTTTCCTAGAAGTTGCTTTATGAAGGTTGGCGTATCTATGTTGGGTGCATATATGTTTAGGATAGATATTTCTTGTTGATGGATTGAGTCTTTGATCATTATGTAGTGGCCTTCTGTATCCTTTTTGATTTTTAATAACTTGAAGGGTATTTTGTCTGAAATTAAGATCGCTACTCCTCCTTTCTTTTGTATTCCATCTGCCTGAAAGTTTGTTTCCCATCCTTTTACTTTGAGTCTGTGGGTGTCCATTCTAGCGACGTGAGTCTCTTGAAGGCAATAGATTGTTGCCTGATGATATTTTATCCATTTTGCCATTCTATGTCTTTTCAGTGGTGCATTTAGTCCGTTCACATTTAGGCTAATAATTGAAATGCAAGAGTTGATCCCTGTCATAAAGTTCTTACAGAGTTGTTCCTGTTTGTTTGTTGTCTTTCTTTGGATTTTGAAGTCGGCTCATGAGTGTTTTTAATCTTTTGCCTGTACTCTTGTGAAGAATGTTGTTGTTCTTTTTTCTTTTTCTTCTGTGTTCAGTACTTTCTTAAGTGTTTCTTGTAGAGGTGGTCTGGTGGCAGCGTAGGTTCTTAGGGATTGGATATCTGGAAAAGATTTCAATTCTCCCTCACTAATGAAGCTTAGTTTGGTTGGATAGGTTATTTTTGGTTGAAATTGTTTCTCTTTTTGAACTTTGAAGATAAGGTTCCAGGCTCTCCTAGCCTGAAGGGTTTCTGTGGATAAATCTGCTGCTATTCTAATTGGTCTTCCCTGGTAGGTACTCTGCCCTTTTTCTCTTGCTGCCTTTAGGATTTTTTCTTTTATAGGTACTTTGTTTAGGCAAATTATTATGTGTCTGGGAGTTGGTCTTCTCATTTGTTGTCTTGCAGGGGTTCTCTGAATCTCTTATGTTTGAATTTTTTCATCCTTGATGAGATAAGGGAAGTTTTCTCAAATGATTTCATGAAATGTTTGTTCCATTGTAGCTTCTGTCTCTCTCTCTGCCTCAGGAAGCCCAATTACTCTTAGGTTTGGACTCTTGAAGTGATCATTCATCTCTTGAAGATTTTGTTCTGTCTTTTTTAGCTTCTTTTCTATGCTTTTGACAGTTTGGGTTAGTTCTGTGTTTTGGTCTTCGAGCTCTGAGATTCTTTCTTCTGCTTGGCTAATTCTGCTTTCCATGCTTATTAGTTCATTATTTATTTCCATCACAGTATTCTTTACTGCTGTTATTTCTGACATCAGCTCCTTCTTATTTTCCTCTTGTCTCTCCTCAATTTTTTAAATTCTCTCCATTAATGTCTTGATATCTGGTTTTGTTGCATGTGACCAGTCATTCTGGTGGCTCTTCATTGTTTGTGTTCCAGAATCTGTTTTCTCTGTGTCTGACCTCCCAGGGGTCTGTGTGAGACCTATATTCTTCTTTTGGTTTTTCTTCATTTATGCGGTTTTCCCCCTCCTTACTTTTTCCTTTCCTCTACATCACCATCTTCTTTAATTCTGTTATTCAGGGGTAGAGGGATTGGTTTTACTTCTGTTTGCTCAATCTCCTATTCTTTATGTATGTCCTCTTACTTTGTTCAATTCTAGAGTTGCACTGTAGGTTTTGGGTGGTCCTTTTTGTAGTTTTGCGATTTACTTAGGGGGTAACTGTGATTCAAAATCTATCTGCAGGTCCTGGTATTCGCTGACAAGTGTATGGATAATCTGAAACCTACTTCCCACTGCCTTGGAATCTGTCCGTGCAGTGGGGCTGTAGGTTTACTCCCTGAAATAAAATGTGGTTAGCAGAGGTTAGAGAATGGAGCAGACAGTGGGTTGAAAAGGGAGGTGGAGAGATAGAGGAGTAAGGGGGGAAACAAACGAGTGTACCAACAAATGGAGAGAGAGACCTATACTGAAACAGATAAAAACAATAGATCACAGCTATAGACGAACCAGCTCCCATACAAAAAAAATAAAACATATAATGATGCTAACATACAAGCTAACCAACCACCTTATTGGTGAGCTCTTCCTCTCTACAAAGATATGGTTTACAAAGAGAAGAAAAGAGAAGACAAGGAAGAGGAAAAAAAAAAGGAACAATACAGTAGGAATAGAATTAAGTCATTAAACTAACAGAATCAATGAAGCACACTCTGAGCCTTTTCGTTTAAGTTCAATGTCCTTTCAGTTCTGATTTCTAGCTTTCTTTTCAAGGTGGTAAATTAGTTTGCAGTTAGGGTCAGTTGCCCCTGCTCTGCTGTGAAGGACATTTCAGATCACCCTCCGTTCACCACTCTGGCCTATGTCTTTTTCAAGCTGTGTCTCCCGTTTCAGTGTTGTTACCTTGAATTACCAGCAGGTGGTGCTATCTCAGCTGCTCGCCCAGAGTGGGTGGAGCTGGACAGGAACTGGCAGAGACTGGAGATGTATGCCTGCCTCAGGGCACATGGCAGGAGACTCACGGCAGGCGGGACATCTCAGTGGCAGGAGAGGTGGCAGCAATCCCAGCAGATCTTGCCTGCAGGGGCTTCAAGGACTGAAGTTGTGGATTGCCTCTGGCCCGGGTGGTGCGATGTGCTACCGAAGGCGGTGGCGGTGTCTGCACTGCAGTGGCTGCCCAGACCGCTGTGATGCCCCAGAGGTGGCAATGGCTGAGCTCCGTATGAAGAGCAGGCTGTGATGTTGGGGTCCACAGCCCCTGGGGAGAGAGCCAGAGACCCATTGCAGTTCTCCTTTGCAGAGGGTTTCACAGACCAGGTTGCCCCGTCACTATCTTGCCAGAAGTCACCATTCTATTTTTGAATTAGAAATATAATTTTTCCTATCTAGGATGCAATCCAGGATAATGCATTACATTAATTGTTATTTAATGCTTAGTCAGACTTGGCACTAGGAGACATTATTTAAATTCTTAAATTTTAATTTGCATCTGTGTACCATTAGGGATGTTTCCTAACATCTCTGAACTTTAACTTTCAAGGATGCTGTAAAAATTAGATGAGAAACTATACGAAATTAACTTCCAGAGTACCGAGCACATAGTTGGTGCTCAAAAAATTGTAACTTAAGAAAAAAGAGATGAATAGCCCCTGATCAAAATATAGATATAAAATACAGTCTTTAATCTGAATGTAGTAAGACAAATGACTTCCTTTTGTCTTTCTCAGAATGTCTTTCAATTAGCTGAAAGTAAGAAGGTCAAAGTCACTTTGAAAATAAAACACACTATATAAGACACTCTATTTCGTTGACTAGTATAGTGCTTTATAGCACATGATTTAATAACACACCTCACAATGAGAAGCAACAAAGCTGTATAGCCAGCAAAAAGGTTTCACACAGATTTTTAGACTATGAAAGAGCTTTCTTTATTGAAATACAGAAAGAAGGTTAGTCTCAGAGAAAAAGAATTTACTTGAGAATGTTCCTGCAGGCCAAACATTACCTCATGCTTATGTTTAACTCAACAATTACCTCAGAAAAGTGATGCGCAAAATAGCACTTTCGTTGATGAGGGATAGATCTCAAGAGAATACTTTGCCTTCACGTTTTACTTTCTTTTTTTCTTTTTTAAAGTTTTTCTTTTTCTGTCCTACTTCCTCCCATCAAACTCTTTTCATCCACAAGTACTATCACCAATCGTCTATCAAAGACAGAAGATTATGGTGGCTTGCTCAAGTCAGCCAGAGATTCCTTCTTTGGAAACTTATTGTTCCTGAAAGTGGTTTTGGCATTTGACCATAGCTGGCCTCACATTACTATTTTATTAGATCATGAATTTATGGCTTTTCTCTCCAATGAGATTGTCGGGTTTATACAAATTGCCTCACTCTTAACATTTCTTTAGCGTAAGCCCACTGTGCTTAGTGCAGTGCTGAGTACTTAAAGATGCTAAAAGAGAATATGTAGAATTAAATCTAATTCTGAGTTTAAGTTTCATCATCTCTTTTTGTCTCTACCTGCCTGATACTATGGAATTTAATTGCTGATACATTTGACTGTTTTAAGTTTTTCATGATTTGCTACTTCCAGTTATTTATTTGTTTAGAAAGCAGGATTTATTGAGAGGACAGAAAAGCTCCCACAGTGGGAGGGGACCCGAAGGGGTTGCCCTACTTCCAGTTATTGTGAGATGGACTGTCGCTTATTGCTTATAGTTTAGGAAGTAGAAACAGAGCTAGGAGCTAGGGGGAATGATCTTGGCTAACCTTTTCTCACTTTCCCTCTGGAGAAGACTCTTCACCTTCCCTTTTTCCTCTGTTCACCTCAGTGCCATAATCAATTTTACCTCACTTAGAACATTGTCTTCTGTACATCTTGTCCTTGCTCCATAATTATTACCATCTTGCCCTCACTTTGAAGTTCAAGTTGTGGTACCTGTCATTTGTGGTTTTCCTTTTTTACATCCACTCACTCATATTTCTTCAAATACTTTAAATACTCACTTCCAAATCTGTCCTCCTCCTTTTATTGTTAGTTACTATCCTGACTAAATCAATGCTGTACCTAATTCGGTTTTGAATGTGCAGTTATTCATATTTTAAAATGTTTAAGTTTTCAATTTCCTTAATTAAGGCCACTCTGTGGCCTTAGGATTTCAGAAAAATATGTTACTAATAAAATAAATAGGCAAATCACAGATTGGAAGAAAACATTTGTAAAAATATCTGACAAGGGGCTTATAATCAGAATATATATGAAACCCCTATATCATAGTCTTTTTGGGCTTCTGGAACAAAAAATATCATGACCTGGGTAGTTTATAAACAACAGACATTTGTTTCTCAAAGGTCTTGAGGATGGAAAGTAAAAGATCAAGGTGCTGGAATATTTGCTATCTCGTGAGGGTCAACTTTTTATTTTATAGGTGGTGTCTTCTGTCTGTGTCCTTACATGGTGAAAGGGGCAAGGAGTCTCTCTTAGGCCTCTAATTTTAGAAGGGCAATAATCACATTCGTCATGTTGCAGCTCGCATGGCCTAAAAGGCCCCCCCCACCCAACATCAGACTAATTAACATACACATTACCTCATATAATTACAATTTTTTGTGGTGAGGGCAACTTTTAATAATAAAATACATAACTATTAACTATAGTCACCATGTTATACAAAAAAAGTCTTGAATTTATTCCTCCTGTCTAATAAAATTTTGTATCCTTTGACCAACATCTTTCCAATAACACCGCCAGCAACACATATCCAGTTCCTAGTAACCGCCATTCTACTCCTTGCTTCTTTGAGTTGCACTTGTTTAGATTTCATGTATAAATGAGATCATGCAGGATTTGTCTTTCTATGCCTGATTTGTTTCATTTAACACAATGTCCTCCATGTTCATTCATGTTGTTGCAGATGGCAGGGTTTCTTTTTTTTGAAAAGCTGAATAGTATTCCATTGTGTGTGTGTGTGTTGTGTTTTGTGTGTGTGTGTTGTAATATATAACATTTTCTTTATCCATTCATCCATTGATATGTACTTTGATTGATTCCATTTCTTGCCTATTGTGAATAAAGCTGCCATAAACATGGCAGTGCAGACATCTCTTCAACAAATTGACTTATTTCCTTTAGATATATACCCAGTAATAGGATTACTGGACCACATGGTAGTTGTATTTTCATTTTTTTAGGAACCATTGTACTGTTTTATTTTCTTTCTTTCTTACTTTTTTGAGTTGGAGTCTCACTCTGTTACCTAAGCTGGAGTGCTGTGGCATGCTTACTGGCCACCACAGTCTGGACCTGCTGGACGCAGGTGATGCTTCTGCTTCAGCCTTCCAAGTAGCTGGACCTACAGGTGTGTCATCACACCCATCTCATTTTTTTCCCCTTGAGTTGGAGTCTCACTCTGTCACCCAGGCAGGAGTGCTGTGGCGTGCTCACTGGCCACCACGGTCTGGACCTGCTGGGCAAGGCGATCCTTCTGCCTCAGCCTTCCAAGTAGCCGGAACTATAGGCTACCATCCAAGCTCATTTTTTGATTTATGGTAGAGACGAGGTCTCGCCATGTTGCCCAGGCTGGTCTCAAACCCACGGGCTCAGGCAATCGTCTTGCCTTGGCCTTCTAAAGTGCTGGGATTACAGGCGTGAGCCACCGCACCTGGTGCACTGTTTTCTATAGTGGCTGTAGTAACTGACGTTTCCACCATAGTGTGCATCTTTTACCCATTCTTGTCAACACGTGCCTTCTTTGGTCTTTTTGATATAATAAACATTCTAATGGATAGTATATTCATTCTAATGAATATCTCCTTGTGATTTTAATTTTCATTTCCTTGATTAGTGATTTTTAGTATTTTTAAAAATATATTTGTTGGTTATTTGTATGTCTTCTTTTAACAAATATTTATTCAGATCCCTTGTTTATTTTTAAAAGTTGGGTTGTTTTCTTGCTCTTGAGCGTCTTAGTTTCTTATATACTTTGGATATTAACCTCTTATTAGATGTATGGTTTGCAAATATTTTCTCCCATTGTATAGGTTTTCTCTTTACTCTGTTGGTTGTTTCATTTGCTGTGCAGAAGATTTTTAGTTTTACTTAAATCTATTTGTCGATTTTTGTTTTCATTGCCTGTTCTTTTGAGTTCATACCCCCCCAAATTATTGTCCAGACCATCATCATAAAGCTTTTCCCCATGTTTTCTTCTAATCATTTTATAGTTTCAGATTTTACATTTAAGGCTTTAATCTATTTTGAATTGATTTCTGTATATAGTATAAAACTAGAATTTAATCCATTCATAAGGATATCTAGTTTTCTCAACATTTATTGAAGAGATTGTCCTTTCCCCACTGTGTGTCCTATTTTTGGCACACTTGTCAAAAATTAATTGAATGTGAATGTGTGGATTTATTTCTGGGCTCACTATTTGTGCATGTTGTATGCCAGTACCTTGCTGTTTTGATTACTATAGTTTTGTAGTATATGTTGAAATCATGTAGTGTAATGACTCAAGCTTTCTTCTTTTTGCTCAAGATTACTTTGGATTTCTTATATTTTTTGCAGTTTCATATTAATTGTTTTGTGGTTCTATACTAATTGTTCCATAGATTGTTTATTTTATTTATGTGAAAATGTCATTAGAATTTTGAGAGAGATTGTGTTTAATCTGAGGATTGCTTTTGTAGTTTGGATTTTGTAACACATCCATAATCATGAAATATATTTTTATTTATGTATGTCTTCCTCAATTTCTTTTATCAGTGTTTTACAGTTTTTAGTGTAGAGATCCTTGTCCTTGATTAAATTTATTCTATAATGTTGAATTTTATTTTTTGTAGCAATTATAAATGGGATTGTTTTCTTAATTTGTTTTTCTTTGGATAGTGTGTGTTAGTGTATAGAAATGCTACTAAATTTTTATGCTAATTTTATGTCACGCAACGATTTATTCTTAGTTCTAACAGTTTTGGGATGGAGTCTTTAGGGTTGTCTATATGTAAATCGGGACAATTTAACTTCTTCCTTTTCAATTTGAATGACTTTTATTTATTCTTTTAGCCTAATAGCTATGCCTAAGACTTTCGGTACTATTTTGAACAGAGGTGGTAGTGAGAGTGAGCATCCTTGCTGTGTTGTGGACCTCAGAGAGAAAGCTTTAACATTTTCTTCATTGAGTATGATGCTAGCTGTGGGTTTTTTCTATATGGCCTTTGTTGTATTGAGTTTTATTCCTTTTATCCCTAATTTGTTGAGAGTTTGTGTTAGGACAGAATGTTGAATTTTTTCAAATGGGTTTTCTGCATCTGTGGAAATGATCATATAGTTTTTTTGTCCTTTATTCTATTTATGTGGTATATCTCATTTACACACTTGTGTATGTTGAACCATCATTGTGCTCAAGGAATAAATCCTACTTGATTATGCCGGATAATCCTTTTAATGTGCTGCTGAATTCAGTTTGCTATTTACTGATAATAGCTTAATACTGGAAATAACCAAACTATCTATCAGCAGGGGAGTAGATAAATAGTGGCATATGCATTCAATGGAATATGTTGCAATACAAAATCATGAACTGATAGATGACAAAGGTGGTCAAATGTTAAAAGATATGTTGAATGAAGAAGTAATTCCATTTAAATAAAATTCAAAATAAATAACATTAATCTATGGTTGATAGAAATTAGATTAATGGTTTCCTTAAGGGGCATATTTGTTTGGAGAGGAAGATGAGATAAATTTCTAAGTTGATAGGAATGCCCTCTGTCTCTGCTGGAGTATTAGTTATGTGAGTATAGACATTTGTCAAAACTCATACAAGTATATGCTTAGGATCTGTACATTTTACACTATTTAAATTAAACCTGGATTAAAAATGAGACACATAATTTTTTCAATATAAGAAGAAATCTTTCCATAGTTATGGTCTTTTTCTATTTATATAAAAGAAATTTATGATGAATTGGCTCAAGTGATTATGAAGGCTGCAATGTCTCACCATCTGCCATCTATCTAAATGCTAGAGACCCAGGAAGTATAGTTTCAGTCCAAAGCAGAAGACCTGAGAATCAGGAGTGCTGATGTCTGAGGGCAGGCAAAGGTGGATATCCCAGATCAAGCAGACAGAGTACATTTGTCCTTCCTTTACTTTTTTCTTCTACTTAGGCCCTTAATTGATTGGATGAGGCTTACGTGCCTCATTGATTGATTGGTGAGAGAAGATCTTCTTCAGTCTACCAATTCAGATGCCAGTCTCTTCCAGAAACACCCTCATAGGTACACTCAAAAGTAATGTTTTATCAGCTACTTGAGCATCCCACAGTCCACTAAAGTTGATACACAAAATTAACCACCACAGTCCCTAAGATTCAGGGTGTACATTAAAACAAATTTAAGATTCTTAGAAAAAAAATACTTTAAAAGATTTTTATTGGTCAAATAGTGTTTCTCATGTTATGAGTATCCATGCATATCTTAAAGAAAAGTAAATTCAGTAATAGATTCCCTTAATTTTTTAATTTATTTGCCATTGTCCAACATAGCACTTTGTGATTTAGAACTGGATCAGTTAGAGATAATATTATCAGCATGGATAAGATAAACGCATACTGCTAAAATAATTTTACCTTTAGTTTTGTAATAACCCTTTGCATATCCTCCTGGTGAGCTGTTTGAATATAACTGCATTCAATATGTATAGATGTACCCCCCCAAATTTAGCTTTTTAGCTATCTTTGATCATTCTTTCTATTGTATCTTTTATGTACTACAAATACTTGGTCTCTTAGTTTATTAGAGTTAGCTTTGCCTCCCTGATTATTTTTTCATTAATCAGTTAAATAAATCTAAAACATGGTTTTAGATTTTTAATTTTTTTTTGTAACAATTATAAATGGGATTGTTTTCTTAACTATAGAAGATTCTATGTATTTTGTAATACTTGATTGCTTTATCTGTGCTAATGGGTCTAATTAATGTGACAAGTGAGAAAAGAAGCCCTGTTCTTTCTATTAACATCTTCATCTGAATGTCTCTAAGTTTACTGATTTAACTGACCTGTTCACTGAGATTGCATCAAAAGTGGCTAATACAAGTATAGCACAGCACATCAAATACTTAGAAGACACTATATATTGTGCCGAGAAAAAAATAATGTGAAAATTTTTTTAAAAATGGAAATGTGATTTTGTTCAAATAACCATAAATAGCTTTTTAAAAGCTCAGTGAATAAATATGAGTTGGAGGACATTAAATTGGAATTCTAAAGTTCAAATTATTTTGTGCAGAGTCAAAGAAAAATTTTTTTGTGTCTAAACTAATAGTTATTGCATATTTTTTGAACGTTTTTACTTTCTTTTTTTAGGTCAAGAACAAGAAGAAAGACTAAAATCATATAAATGCAATGAAAATTAAAATAGAGAAAGGTATTTTTTTTTAATAAAAGGATGATAGAATACACAAAGGATAGTCATTCTTAGTCTTGATTTTTACTCCCTCAGTCATATAGGAGGCTGTGACCAAAGCTGTTTTCTTTTTTCTTTTTTTTTGAGTTGGAGTCTCACTCTGTTGCCCAGGCCAGAGTGTAGTGGCATGCTCATGGCTACCGCAGCCTCGACCTGCTGGACTCAGGTGAACCTTCTGCCTCTGCCTTTCAAGTAGCTGGAACCACAGGCGTGTGCTACCATGCCTGCCTAATTTTTTATTTATTTTAGAGATGAGGCCTCACCAAGTTGCCCAGGCTGGTCTCAAACCCCTGGACTCAGGCAATCCTCTTGCTGGGGTGACAGGCTTGAGTCACTACACCCGACCCCCAAGCTGTTTTTGACAGCGCAAGATCACTTTGCTAAAATTACAATGCAAAGGGAGCATGACATACACAAGGCTTCAATAAGATTCAGTTTCTGTGTTAAAAGAAAATTAAATAGTCTTTTCATATTTTGCAGTGGATTAGGCTATTGAGCTCTAGCAGTGTTCCCTTGCTATTTTGAATGTTTACTTCTTATAAAAGGGAATATGCTTCAAAATTTTTTAATTCTAAAACTTTATATTTCCACTTAGTCCAATAAAGTTGCTACTTTTTCTCTTCCAAATGTTGACTTTTCTCATAGTTACAAATATCAACTCAATGAAAGAATGTATTTAGTAGCAAACTAAAATTAGCAAGAGAATTTACATAAAAATCCTGAGTCAATAAAAATGCACATCCTGAATAATAAAATGCATAATTTAGTTTTAAAACTTACTACGTATAAGCCTTTTAAAACTAGAAACACAAGGTTAAAAAAAAATACTAAGCTGCCTCAATAGTTAACTTAGTGGAACATTGTATGTTTCAAGGAAAATGTCAGTTTAAAAGATGCATAAGCTAGCAAGTTCTTATTTGTAGAGATGATTATAAGAAAATTCAGGTCATATTTAAAGATTAAATACACAGAGTATACCCAATGAATTTATTTGACTATAGTAATGATTGGTGAAGATCACCAATTTGATGCTTTGCTGAATAGTAACAATAGTTAAAACAGCAGAAATTAGTGGACTAACCAAGCTTCAATTTTTTGAGCATTGCTTTGATAGCCATTAAAAATTTATCTTTGAGTGTAACTACATGTTTTAAATAATGTCTATTTTAGAAACAGAGATAAAATAACTTTATAAAGTTAAGGTATACTACCATATGTTGCAGCCATCTCCCTTCTGGGCTTAATGTGAAAAAAAGTTTATAGAATAAGGATATAAATAAAGAAAATATTTTTATACTGCCATATGTATGTTTGGGTTTTAAACTAAGTATTATTATAAGGGGGTCAGACAGCTAAACAAATTTAAATTATATAAAGTAAAAAAGTTACAGTCAGCTAAAGTTAATGGATTATTGAAGAAAATATATATATTTTAAACTCCATGTGGCCTATGTGTACAGTATTTTTTCAAGTCTATGTACTGCAAAGTAATGTTCTAGGCCTTTGTTCACTCACCACTCGCTCACTGAAAAATCCAGGGTGACTTCCAGTCCCGCATGTATGGTAAGTACCCTATACAAGTGTACCATTTTTTATCTTTTTGTACTGTGCTTTTTCTATGTTTCAGTATACAAATACTCAGCATTGTAGCATAATTGCCAAGTATTCAGTAAAATAACACTCTGTACAGGTTTGTAGCCTAGCAATAATAGACTGTACCATTTAGCCTAGGTGTGAAATAGGCTGTACCATCTAGACTTGTATAAATACACTTTATGATATTCACACAAAAATAAAATCACCTAAGGTAGTATTTCTCAGAATTTATCCCTGTCTTCAAGCAGTGCATGACTGTAGATAGATAGATGGACAGATGATAAATAGATTGATAAATGATAGATAGATAGACAGATAGACAGATAGATAGATGCCTTCTCTGTAGAAACTATCTTCATGTATATGTCAACATTTATTTCCTAATTTGTTATCACAAAAGAGACAAACCAATGGCATAAATAAATAAATGTATCGTTTACCTTTAATCAACACAATTTGCATCTTATCTTGATCAAGTGACCATGTGAAGGTTTATAAATGTTGTATATAAATCAAGTAGACAGTTTGAAGAATATACTTGAAACTTGTCTCACTTGTTATCTAACTGTGGAAAACTCTCAAATACACATTAGAATAGTTTAGCACAAAACCCAAATATTTTTCAGTAACGTTAATTTTAGAATGTATGCACTTAGATGTTGCCTTTCATAAACAAAATGTTGAGTATAATAAAACCAGTATAAGAGAAATTGACTAAATGTCTTCAGTTTAAAAAATTTAAAGCTAATGAGTACAATCTCCTTATACTTCCCCCCAGGTACTGTTATATGCACTTATTCTCATGTCTTTTCCTATTTCTGATAAAGCTGTTACCCCATAATTTCTATGTTTTATCTGATTCCTTCTAAATCTGGTAGGTCTTAGCAGATTAATTTTTATCATTCTTACTTTATTTTAAATTATTCCACCATCCTGCTTTCTTCTAGATAAAATACACTCAATTTTTCCTATTAAAATAAAAACAGACATAAAAATGAAAACAAAAGTCATCAACACTCTACCTGCTTCTACATACCCTTTAGATTCTTTCTCTTTAGAGGCACAATCTAAAAATATAAATCTCTTATATTAATTTTACCATCTTTTATTCATTTTCAAGTCGGCATCTTCAGGTTTCTGGCCTCACCAAAGAGGCTTTAGCAAAGTTACTGATGATCAACTAATTGCTAAATATGTGAATGTCTTTGGGAGTCTTTTATTATTTGACTTTCTTGGAATATTTGACATCAACCACTTCGTTAGATTAGCATCTTAATTTGCCAAACCCTGGAGGGATGTTTATATTAGCTACTGAACTAGTTCACCTGGACATAGGAGTGATCTTTTGTTCAATGTTTTGAAAAACGTATCAGCTTTCCTTTGAATCTGATTCTTTTTCCTTATTTTCCATCTCAAGGATTGAAAATATCATTCAGCTACTCAAAATAAACATTGAATGTCATGATAGACTTCTTCTCCCAGAATCCTACTCCATCCTTCTTGGTCACTAAATTCTGCCTTTTCTATTTCCCTGACATCTCTAATTTCCACCTTCTCTTCAACACACAGCTTTAAGTTTAGGATCCTAATCTGATTCAACATTTCCCCAGCACTGCTGCTAGAAATAGCTGGTTGTATTATTCCTCTGCTTAAATGCTTTCATGCTTTGTGATTCTCTACAGCAGAAAGTGCAACATCTTAGTATAACACACAGGATCTCTTACAATTAATGTCTTTTTTTTTTTTTTTTTTTTTTTTTTTTGAGTTGGAGTCTCACTCTGTCACACAGACTGGAGTGCAGTGGAATGCTCTGGCCACTGCAGCCTCGACCTGCTGGGCTCCGGCGATCCTTCCACCTCAGCCTTCCAAGTAGCTGGAACTACAGGCACGTGCTACTATGCCCAGCTAATTTTTAATTTATTGTAGAGACAAGGTTTCGCCAGGTTGCCCGGGTGGATCTTGAACCCACAGCCTCAGGCAAACCACTAGCCTTGGCCTCCCAAAGTGCTGGAATTACAGGCTAAGCCACTGAGTCCAGCATACAAATAACGTGTTTACTATTGCTTCAATCTTGTCTTTATCTAGTGACACCTACCACCTGCCCTTCAAATATTCTTATCCAATTCAGAGACTCACATCTCTGCTCCTGTCATGGGAATTCCTACACCTAGGAAGATTACTTCTCGATCTTGATTTTGATCTTGATTTTGTCCAAACTCCTCTGTATAATTATGATATTATATCCTACTTTTCAGCTGGTCAATGACTAGTCTCCTTGAAAGTTAGTCTTCTTTTGAAATCTATGTATCCCTGTACCAGGTAGTATAAACCTTATTTTCCTTTAGCCACTGCTATAATTCATTAATATGTCTAGATCAACATTTATGACACTTTTTGAAGCCTAATGTGTATATGTTTGTGTTGATTTATCTCTAGTTCACAACCATGTTTTCTTATTTATATTTATATCTCCCGTGCCTGGCCTTGTGCCTGATGCTTAAAACTTGATGGATATAAGTTTAGTGTTCTACAGGAAAAACAAATTGTTTTTCTCTAGAGTCTCATTTAACACATCACTGCTTCACCTCTGGTCATTAAATATGTGGGTTATTTTTTCCCTGCACAGCACATAATTCTTCAGTTTTCAATGGGCATCAACTGGGTGTCTTGCAATTAAATTAAATTTTGACACTATTCTGGAGGTAACATCATATCCCACAGGTTGATATCTCAGTCCCACAGGATGCTCCTCCACTTCAGATGCCAATTGCAAGTCCAGGTTGTCACCTGTGCTTCTGATGAACCAGTTATAAATTAAACCATCTTCTTGGGTTTGATTATTTGCTAGAATAGTTCGCAGATCTCAGGGAAACACTTTCATGTACTATTCTGTTATAAAGGATATCAAAAAGCATACAAATCGACAGTCAGATGAAAATGTACATAGAGCAAGATATGTGGAAACTAGTCCCAGAGATTTCATACCTTCTTCAGACACACTACCCCCCCAGCACCTCCACATACTCAGCAATCTGGATGCTCTCCAAACTCCGTCTTTCCATCTTTCTATGGAGGCTCCATTACGTCAGCATAATTGATATAATCACTGGCCATCGGCAATCAACTCAACCGTCAGCCTCTTTCACCTCCTAGAAAAGTTCAGTTATTAGGGCTGAAAGTTCCAACCCTCTAATTACATGATTGGATCCCCTGATAAGCAGTCCTTATCTGGAGGCTATCCAGTGGCTAAGCACCCCTGTCATCTCATTAGAGGACAAAAGGATACTTATCACTTTGGAGATTCCACGGATTTTAGGAGCTGTGTGCCAAGAAATGGGATGGGGCCAAATCTAATAAATATTTCTTAGCATGTCACCATTTGAGAGATAAAGAACAGTATAATCAAAAAGAAAGTTCTCTTATTTTCTATTTGATAATATTCGTGAATATATCATAACATCAGAAGAAATTGAGAATAGCAAATTACCTAAAAAGAAGCCTGTATTAAAGTAGTTAGTATGATTCAGGGAAACAAAAAATTGTCATGTAAGGAGCACACACACACACACACATACACACACACACACACACACACACACACACAGAGAGACAGAGAGAGAGAGAGAGAGAGAGAGAGAGAGAGAGAGAGAGAGATTATAATTATCTAAAGTATAGCCAGTAAATGGAATAAGAAGGGATACAACAATAAGGATGTTGAAAACACTGGCAGAACATGGTATTGTAAAAATGAATAAATAATGCCAAATAACAGGGGGACATATACTTAATCCATTACATTGTAAAATTGACTACATGTCGTAAATATAGACTGTTTTGCCACCAGCATAGAATAAACCCTAAACCACATGCTGACACTCTTCTATGTAGATTGAGACAGATGGCATCAGTTCTGCCCTACCTCATGTCTGAGTCACTGTCACAGTGTACAAATCAAATGTAGCAGTTCCACATTTTCCTCATATCATGAGAAAAATCTGACCTGTCACTTTTTTGGACAAATATTGCTTAATCACCTATAACTTAAAATGTTAAGTGGTAAATCAGAAGAATATTCTTTTGTCAACACCTGACAGTGTGCTATAAAATGGATAAGGTTAATATAATGTTGATGATCTTAAAAACATGATTTGAGATTAACCTTGAAGATGCTATAACATTTGTTTTTTGCTGCTGAATTTATAAAATAAATACTTTTTAAAACATATAGATTCAGGTTGTTATAAAGGATAAAAGTTAAAATTTGGTATAAAGTACGGGGGACCAGCCCCTGAAGAGAGATTTAGGAGGTTCCTTGGAAGGTATGACAGCGTTGGTGAATGTTCTGGAGAAAGAAAGAGAAAGAAAGAGACTGAACTCTGTCTAGTGCAGAAACCGATTTAATGGGGCAAACCGTAAGCCTTTTATCCTAAAGTTTCACAGGCAAGATCACAAGATTTTCACGTGAACACAAAGCCAGGTGGATGAGGGGCGTCCCCCCACCCACCAGGTGTTTCCTCAAGCATGAGGAAGGACAATCCCAATATTATTTCACTGCTCGTTATGCTTGGTTAATGTTCCTCACAAACAATACAACAATTCTAACATCATAATATTCTAATAATCAATATCTTCTAAAACTTATGCATACCCAATACCTAATGACTGACTTAAATCTTAATACCTTTCTATTCTGTGCTAATTTTACCTGTACTATAAAAAACTCTTGATTATGGCTCAAACCAGTTCCTAAAGAATGTGGCCCAGTCCAAAGATCACGCTGGGCCATTTCCAGGAATAATTGATTATAATCTCTTAACAAAATGGCTATTCTAAAATCCTATGTATCTATCTTAATTTCTATAAAAGTTTCTAATTCCTAATCCTAATATATAAAACTGATCGTCAGTAATAAAGCTTCTAAAATAAACCCAAATACAAACTGTAATTGTACTAAAGCCAAAACTGCAATTAGTAGAAAGTGGGAACAATGAAATTTCTAAAGTTAGCTGTATTCTTATAAAACCCTAAAGTATCATGTTTGATCATGCTTGAACTAACATAATTCCCTCATGTAGCATGACCTATTCTACAATACGTTCTATGAATAAAACAAATTCAGTTTCTATTAAAAGTAGACAAACCCTACACTAATTGTAGCTAAAGAACCAGTTTAAAAGAATGCAGCCCAGCCCAAAGTGGACACTGGGCCCTTAGGAATGTGGTCCAGTCCAAAGTTCGTGCTGGGCCATTTCTGGTAACCCTAGATAATCATCTATACCATCTAAAGCTGGAAACAGCTCTCTAAATGTATATACTCATTCTACAAATATACTTTTGAATCTTATAGAGAATTTTGTATCATATATAAGGCTCCCAAATGTGACCTGAGTTTGAATTATGTTAAGTTTAAAGCCGAAACCGCAGTCTGTGAGAAACGGGAACAATGGATCCCTAGAGTCAGCCATGCCTGTCATACTCTCAGAACTTCATACTTAGATCATCAAAGTCCTTGCTAGTGGTCATGCCAAACAACAAAGAAGGGAGGAGGGAATGGGCCTTCAGCTCTTGAACCCAACCTGGTGGTCTCAGGGTCCACAGCCCGCCTGGATCCCTAACGCTCAGGGGGCCTCCATGGCCGGCTCCCAACAATAAAGTCTACATTAGAAACCAGATGCAGTGGCTCATGCCTGTAATCCCAGCACTTTTGGGAGGTGGAGACAAGAGAATTTCCTGAGCCCAGGGGTTCAAGACCAACCTGGGCAACTTGGCAAGACCTCATCTCTACAAAAAAATCAAAAATTAGCTGATGGTGGTGGTGCATACCTATGGTTCCAGCAACTTGGAAGGCTGGAAAAAAAAAACAAGCAAAAGAAAGTCTACATTAGAATATTTTTTATTTTATTTTTTGAGTTCGAGTCTCACTCTCGATTGCCCAGGCTGGAGTGCAGTGGCACACTCACGGTCACTGCAGTCTCGACCTGCTGGACTCAGGTGATCCTTCCACCTCAGCCTTCCAGGTAGCTGGAACCACAGGCACACACCATACTGGCTAATTTTTGATTTATTGTGGAGATGAGGTCTCAGCAAGTTGCCCAGGCTGGTCTCAAACCCCTGGTCTCAGGCAATCCTCCCTCTTGCCTCGGCCTCCTAAAGTGCTAGTATTACAGGCATGAGCCTCCGCACCCTACCAGAATTTTTTTTTTTTTTTTTTGAGTTGGAGTTTCACTTTGTCGCCCAGACTGGAATGCAGTGGCCGCTCCTGGCCACCGCAGCCTCGACCTGCTGGGCTCTGGCGATCCCTCCGCCTCAGCCTTCCGAGTAGCCAGAATTACAGGCGTGTGCTACCACGCCCGGCTGATTTTTGATTTATTGTAGAGATGAGGTCTCACCAAGTTGCCCAGGCAGGTCTCGAACCCGTGGGCTCAGCAATCCACTCACCTCAGCCTCCCAAAGGCACGGGATTATAGCCTGAGCCACCGAGCCTGGCTCAGAATATTTTTTAAAGTGCACTTTTGTTACATCTTGCTATATATAAATCAAGCGGGTAGCCAATAAAGTACTTCTAATAAATATCAGGAATTTCCTAATGAGATTAAACCAATTATTTATCATCATTGTGTTATTTTATTCATAAGTATAAAATAATCATATTACAAGCATTGTAAAATTGTATTTAAAATTGTTCTGGTATCGATCTCATCTCAGCTAACTCCACAATATGATATGCAATGGTGACTTTCTAAGCATACTCTTTTTTTAAAAGTAAAAGAAAACTAAAGTCCATCTGTAGTTCAATATTCCTAATAATGAATAAAGTTTGTGATTAATGAGCATGTGTGTAATACAGAGGAATCGTTGGGTTAGAGGGTCACAAAGTGACATCATATGATTTTAATTTTCAGTGATCTTTATGCTAAGAAGTTATTAGTCATATGAACTAATATGATGAACCAAAGATCAAGATATCTATTGATTGGTGTGAAATACTTTTCTAAGATATGACTCATTGCTTTACCTCAAGGGTCTAAAAGGACATTCAAATCAGGCATTTATTTACAAAGTCTAAAGCTAGCAGTGCTAAATTCCATAATGACAACTGTAAGACAAGGATCACATATTATCTTTAAGACAGAAAAATGTTTTGTGGCCTAGGGCAGTGGAAGAATATTGTTTCATTTGGGAACAATGGCTACCAGCAGTGTTATTTTTATATTAAGCTGTGGATGTCTAATCTAATAATAATATATACAACAGCATTTTTTGTTAAGTGCCAACTGATGTTGTGGTGAGTAGAAAGAAAATGAATTTTCAAGTTTCATGAATTCCCCTGTGATATTCTTTTGCAAACTTAAATAAATCATGTTTCTATAGTTATGTAAATGGTGTTAACTTCCTTCTGTTCTTCCTTCTAAAACTAAGGTTACTAAAAATATTTAGTGCCAGACCACAGAGAATTAAATCTGATAGCATATGCTGGTGGAGCCGGGAATTATTAAAACAGACACAGTACGTGGTATGTTGAGAGACAAAAGGAGCTTAATTATTTAGTTATGCTGTTTCAACCTTCACAGTTGACTCTTCAGGACTAATGCATTAAAGAGGCCATGCCAAAGAATAGAATCATCATTTTTGCCTATTGTGGTTTAAGTGAAAGCAGAAACATGGATGAGATAACCAACATGAATTAATTAAACTGGCTGGTGTTCTGTCCTTGCCTTCACTAGTGATTCTTAAACTTGGCTGCATATCAAAATCACCTGAGGAGATTTAGCTACTGTTGAAGCCTGGGTTCTATGCCCAGACATTCTGACTGTATTGGTCTGGAGTGTGTCCTTGGCTTCCTGATTCTAATGTTCAGCCAGGATTAAGAACCACTGACCTACTTAGACAATACACTAGAAAGGAATATGGATTTTAGACAGTCAAAACAGACCTGGTTAAAGACGCAACCATCAGTATGACTTAGGTCAATGATTAGAAGCCTCTACAGCAGGGCTGTTAGAGAGCTATAGGATGTTATTCATGCAAAAACTTGTGGCACAGTATTTGGCATTTAATCGGCAGCAGTAAATATTATTTTCCTATTCTCTCCCTCTGCCTCACTCCTTGACACCTTGGTCCTTTAGGGGGCAGGAAACTAAATATAATAGCCGCTGTTCACTATGTGGAGGCCATGGCCATTGGTTCCCTAAATGTTCACTGAATAATCACTGGTATGAGGTAAGATTGATTAATAGGAGAAAGACATACAGATTTTAGTTAATGTGTATACATGGGAGCCTTCAGAATTAAGACTCAACTCCCGAGTGAGTTGCAGAAACTTAAATACCATCTTAAGGTTACAGAAATAATGAGGGTTTGCATTCTGGTAAAACAGGTTATGGGAGGGGGAGGAAGAGGAATTCTATTGAGGACAACAAATTATTACTAAGGAGAATAAATGGATGGGGGAAACAGAATGACTTGTAAGTAGCTGTCCTTGAAAGCTGAATGAACTTGAGAGATACATTATTAGTAAGGTTTGTTTAGGTGTGGTCACTTGCTCTTCTTTTCTGCAATAGATAATGAGATAACAGGGAGGAGAAGAAGCTTTTCTGTGACTAAGTGGAGGCAGGAATGTCAGAAACACCTTTTGGCAAAAAGCCATATTTTGGGGTAAATTTATCTGCATCCCTTCAGCAGCCTGTATGATGTTTCTGCTTTGTTTATGTTCTAGTTCTAGCTTGAAGAACACTTCAGAGTAAAGTGGAAGGTGAAGTTAATAAACATATTTGTCTACCTGTCCTACCCTGATTTCTGATTTGGTGCTTCCTGTTCAGGTTCTTCAGTTCTTCATTGGAATATGATATGCTAGGGAAGCCATTTCTAATTGTTCCTCTCTCACTTCAGCCTATGCTGGAGTCCACTCCATCTCCCCTCCATGTGTGTAACGAATCTGTGGAGTTTTCTGCTCTATCCCTTAGGGCTCATATTGCCTACTTAATAATTTTAACTAGATGAATAAATGAAGGAATTTAAAATAAAATAATATAATTAATATTTAGTTGGATTTCAAATAAATGACTATAAAAGTAACATAATTTTTTTTGGTCAGGCTTGGTGGCTCAACCTGTAATTCTTGCACTTGGGAGGCCAAGGCGAGTGGATTGCCTGAGCCCACGGGTTTGAGACCAGTCCGAGCAACTTGGTAAGACCTTGTATCTTCAATAAATTAAAAAAAAAAAAATTAGCCAGGCAGGGTAGCATATGCCTGTAGTTCTGGCTACTTGGAGGGCTGAGGTGGAAGGATCGCCGGAGCCCCAGGTCGACGCTGGGGTGGCTGTGAGTGTGCCACTGCACTCTAGCCTGGGTGACAGAGTGAGACTCCAACTCAAAAAAAAAAAAAAAGGAACATAATTTTTAAAGTATTCAAAGTGCTTTTACATGAGTAGTTTAAATTTTTTCATTTATTATTTTTAATTTTCCTTTATGTTAGGTCAGACCTGCTGGGGTGGGGTTGTATCTGTCATGAGGATACAAAAAATTGCACAGCAGTTAGATTGAAAAATATAGCTTGTTTAGAAAGTAAATGAGAGAGAGAGAGAGAAAGAAAAGATTCACCTCCCTAAGGTAGGGGAGGAGGCCAAAACTTAAGAACACATGGCCAGAACATAGTTTAGCGAGGCAATGGCGGCTGGCAACTTCAAAAGTTGAATCCTTTTAAACTTTCTGTTTGATAGGGGGAAGGTTGTTAGGGAGATTTGTTGATGGTCTGCTCCATGTCATCATGAAGAGGATAGGTAAGCTCAGGTATTGACATCAGGTGATGAACAGCAGGCAGATGGTTGGGCCAGTCACATGATTGCTACCATGGTGATGGGGTTTGTCTGTCATGAAGGTCACAAAGACCTCATTAGGTTAACTTTGGTCTTCTGAGTGGAGGCAAATGCTTGAAATAGAAAAGTCAATTAGTACAAAACAAGCTGGGGAGGGGGTTGTAAAACAATTATCAAAAGCTACCTCTGAGATAGCTTTTGATAATTGTCCTTGGCTAGTGATTAGAAGGTAAATTAAAGTGAACTGCTAGAAAAACATGACAACTACACAGTATTAAAATGGCTACTCTTTGGCTATATTAACTCCATGCTATGTCCTTTCACTTTATTTCACAAAAGATATTTTTTGACTGCCCAATGTTTTATGACAGACACCACTCTAGATACTTGAGATACAGATGTGAACAAGACACCGAATACTGGATATATAGAAGTAAACATTGTCTTGGTTCTCACATTCTAGTCAAGATTGGTAGGCAAAAATAAATAAGCAAATAAATAAACAAAGTATTATTTCAGTAGTAGTAAATGTTTCAAACTAAAGGAGTTGAGAAAAATTTCTGTGATGTGTCTTAGGATATCACTTGAGGAGATCTTCACAGAAACCAGCATTGGAGCTGATATCTGAAAGACAAATGTGAGACAACCTTGTGATGATCTGAGAGTGGAAATTTAGATTGACAGAACTGAAAGTGCAAGTTCCTAAGGAGAGTCAGAGTTGTCATTTTCTATGAAAAGTCAGAAGCTCATGCAACAATATAGAGAACAAGGAAAGAGGGGTAGAAAATGGAATTATAGTCAGAGACCAATTCATGAGCCTTATGAGTCATGGCGAGAGATTCTTTTTTATTCTAAATATGCTGGGAAATCTTTGGAATATTACAGTTTCTAGTGGCTAGACAGTTTATATTTAAACCTATGAGATTTATATTTAAAAAGAAAAAGAAAACTTGACTGATATGTGAAAAATGAATTTTGGATGGTGCCAGGAGTAAGGAATGGGGACTATGTGAGCACCAGAGCAGATGCAAGGAGACTTGTTGCAGTTGTCCATGCAAGATATGGTGGCAATTAGCCATAAGAAGCAGTAGTAACAGTGGAGAAGTGGATGAAAAGAATAAATTTTGGAGCCAAAGTAGGCAATGGATTGGGTATCCATGAGGATGGAATTGGAGGAGGGAATAGTTGAATGTGTAAAAAGGCCACACCACCTCTTTATGATGGGGCCTTGATGGTTGCGTGGTAAGTGTAGATTTGGGTCCATCCACTGCAACATTGAGGACATCCAGAGCACAAGGTTGAGGAAATGACTCTTAGTCACTGCGCCTGAGTACAGCTTTGGTTGTAGTTGTCAGGAAAAACTTTGCTGAGGTTAAGGATCTTGACAAGTCTTTTAATGATGATTAGGGTTTGGAAAGTTGTGTGCAAAATCATATAGAGAAGACAACAACCTGAAACATTTTGAGAGGCAGTGAGTAGACATTTGTGTAGATCAAGGATTAGTGTAGGACAACAGTGAAAAATATATATGGTAAGGAAACCTGGGTTCATTCTGTGGAGAATACTGAATGTCATGCTAGAGTTCATATTTTATAACTTAATAGAACTAAGAAAGTTTTTGAGAAAAACTGATGTGCATTTATCAGGGATTGATATAGCAGTTTTCACATATTGGCTTGGAAGTGGGAAAAAGCCTACAAGCAAGAAGACTATGCAAATAGGATTATTCATCCATTAATCTGTTCGTTTATGAAGTTAAAAAACAGACATTGAGTAACTGCTTTATGCTAAAAATCTCATGACCACCAGGACACTATTCTTATCTAAAAGTTATATTTAGACACCCCCAAAGAGAGGTTGAAATACAAATTTGTTAAGTCACAAAAGAAAATGTCCAGAAAAGTACCTTGCTTTTACTATTCTAATTCAGTGACATTATGATCCATAGCTCTAGATTATATTTGTTCACATGAGATTGATTCTTTCCAAGAGATAGATTTTTAAGTATGTTTAATGGTGCCCTATAAATTAATCTATTTTATATATTCACAAATGAGTGTTTTGCAGACCACCTGACTATAATTTTAAAAAGTAAGGCAATATAATTTAAACTATTATCTTAGTTTAGAATATTAGTATACTGCATTCCATATGCTTTAAATGTAGATGTATTTTACATATACACAAATTAGTTGTAGAACTAAAAGATGTCACTTGCCATTGAACTAAACTAAGTTCTTTTAAATTTATATAAAACTTTTTAAATTTAATGAAAACTATTACATTAAAATGTACGTCTTTTTCTTATTTAGATGACATAATGTCTGGTATGAATTTTTGTGAGATGGAACTTCTAGTAGTAACCTATGAAATTGTAGCTAACTGTATTTGATACCATGATCCTTGACAGAATCAGAAATATAACAGGCATAATAAAAGAAATGTTAGGAGCATATTAGAGAAATTTGAAAACAAGCTGAAAATATCAGGAAAATTTACAAAATTCTGAAAGAAAAGCATACCAGAAAAGGAAAGTGAAAGCTACCACCAACCATGAGCACTGTTGGTATGATATAATGACTATCATGTGGGAGATTGGTTCCACTGTCCCATTTCTTCCCAGATGTTTCAATTCTGTGATTAATGTACTCTCCCTGAGCATATGCTTAATGTTATATTAAATGTGAATGCAAAAAAGAGGTGCTTTAAAATTAGAGTCATATTTTCTACCAATATGTAAACATAATTCCACTCTAGAATTGCATATTTTCAGGAAAAAGAAAATTTTAAATAGTCCTAATAAGACTATATATCAGTATTTTTATGGAGAGCAGAAATTTTCCATTTAACTTCTAATGTTGATTTTTTTAAAAATAAATTTTACTCAGAGTATTTGCAGTTATTTTTATTCTTTTGATTTGACTCCATTATAGCCAAATTATTATACTATTCTTTATATTATCCTAGAAATTATACTATAACCATGGGTTTTATTTTTCTACATAAGACAGGTAAACTTTTCTAAAACTAAAAAATGATGTAATGAATTTATTACACAAAGTTGAACAGAATTATAGCTACAATGTGTGATTGAAAGCTTACTTTCAAAGCGTTTTTCCTTCATGCAGCATTTTTGAAACCTGCATTCTGTGTTCAAAGTAATATTTGTACTAGGAAATATGCTGATAACCTCACATTTTTTTTCTAGAGAACTTTAGAAACTCTCTAGAACACAAAAAAGGGCTTACGGTTCTTTCCTGTAAATAATTTAACAATATTTCTAGTAAATCTCTAAATGAAACTTCAGGTGATTGCATTAAAACATGCAAAATTGCAATGTGCCTAATACATTTAAAAAAAAAATTTGGCGCATATTGGTTAATGAACATTGTTACAAAAGAGGGGAAAAAGGAATGGTTAATCAAGATATAGCATTACTTTAAAGCTCATTTAGCAAGCAATTACTTCTGATTCACCAAAACCAGCTGTACCTTAAATCAATTTCCAGGTGAGGCATAGCTTACTTGTGTTTTTAAACATAGACTAAGTTTACCAACCAAAATCAACACAATTCATGACTACAAGATGCATGATTATTCAATGATTGGAATTACTTTACAATAAACTTGATAAAAGATCTTGAAGTCACACTCAGGAATCAATTAACAAAGCTTAATTTAGTCTCATCTTTTTTTTTTTTTTACAACAAAAGATATTAGAACGTAAATGTCTATCTTCTTCGGGACAGTTAAGGTTTATCAGTCAGCTGTGAATTTTGAGTAAATGTCTTCACCATATAAAATGTCATAATACATAAAATTGCCCATGGGATAAAACTCCATGTAGAAATGAATTAATAGACACCATTCTAGTTTGTCTGATTCTATGTCCTCTGTTTTAACAATACAATGATGAATGAGTAATACTGGTAGCTCAGATATTGTAGAGAGTCTATGTAACAGGTGAGCATATTGTCTTTTGAGCAGCAATTGAATTAACAATTCTACAGCTAAACAGTTGAAACTGTGTTGATAATCTTTGACTTTTAATGGCATCTTACGTTATTCTTTGGTTGTATTGGTTAATAAAGGTTAATCAGTAAACCTATTGATTCACTCTGCCTTTCTGCAACTATTAGATGAGGCTTTATGATGTTGATGGTAGACGCTTTAGTGACTTACGTATAACTACAGAGGAAATAGCATCTAACCTTCCTTGAAGGACTCAGGAAGCTTCACTCATGAGGTGAGAGTGGAACTAGATTTTAACTTTCACAGATAAAAACATACTGATTGGGATGCACAAAATCTTTTTATTCTAAGCTTTTACATTTTATTAACTATTTTAGGAAAAGTTAAAATTGTTTTTAATAAGTTGATCTTACTAATTTTTTGGTTAAGCAAGTGAAATATGTAGCGATTAAACTGTATTTGTGACAGATGTTAATCATAATATGAAATCATTTTTTAAAAAATGTTTATTCCTCTCCTTTCTTTCTTTTTTTTTTTTTTAAGGAGAATTTATTGAGTGGACAGAAAAACTCCCACAGTGGGAGGAAACCTGAAGGGATTGCCCTACTCTCATTTCTAAATAGAATCTTCAAGCAGCATTTGAACTTACCATGTGCACAGCACAGTCAAAAGCACAGGACTATGAATATGAGTTAGGTCTATTGATTTGCTCCTTATCCATTCACGGAAACATATATATTAAGCACCTACTATTTGCCTAGAACTTTGGGAAGACAATGAAATTTTTAAAAAAAATCTGGTAAATATAAAAATGCAATTGGGACAAATGCTATCAAAGCACGGGCAATAAGGGAAGATAAAATACAGGTCTGACTTCATCAAAGATGTTAAGAAGTTCTACCAGAGCATATGATACAAAGGCAAAAAAATGCAAAGGGATCAGTCTTAAGTCATGCTATATAATCCCTTCCCCTTGACCCCAGTACACTCAAACACTTTCAAAAGGACACATATAATACATTCAAATGAACCCATACATGACTCCCGCAATCTTAATGAATAGCATATATTTTTAACAAACTTTCATGGAAGAGCCAAGGAGAAAGTTTTACTACCTTTTCTGTACTAGATTTTCTAAAAATCATCAACTTCCACCAAGCTTTATTTTATACTACAACTGTTATAGCCTTTTTGTTTATTTTGCTGTCACTCTGTCTTTTCCTTTCTGAAACCTTGTTTTCAGTCTTTCTTTTTCCTCCCTTTCCTAGTTATAGCTATGATAACTCATGTTCTCCTCTCACTCAACCAAAACTTTCTGGGAGGTTCTATTCTTCTTTTTTTCCCTATATTCTCATTTGCAATTTAGCTATCAAAAGGCCTAGCCAAACCCCCCCCCCCCCTTTTTTTTTTCAAGATTCAGTCTTGTGTGGGGTGAGGAAAGTACTTTACTACTCGTTTTCTGTCACTGAAATTTTGGGACACTATATATGGTAGTAAAAAAACTTTATGAACATTCCAGAATGCTTATAAATATGTGGTTTTTTTTAGACACACTAAAAATATGAACATGTTTTATAAAGTTGAAGATTGAATTGTATTTTTAAGTTAAATCCTAAATTATTAATTCTAAATTTGAAAAAAGCACACAAAATATATTTTTTACTTTTGCTTTAGAAAAGTGCATACTGAATAATTCATACTTCTTTTAAAAAAAATCTTGAACTTGGCTTCCTTTTAGAAATCCTTACCTATTATTTATCTAGGCTGAGAAATATATTTCATGGATAATTTTGTAGATTTACCTTCTTAATCATAATATCTTCATGACATTATTTTTTAGAAAACAACATTGAATATCTTAGACTACGATGACATTGTAAAAATATAGGTAAGTGTCTTATATAAATATATGCGATTTTCTATCTTTAAACATATAGGAAGGACCAGAAGAAAATAGAAAAGGCTTAGCATATAATTATTAATTTAATTATTCATATAAGAAATTTTGGAAGAGGTTGGAGTTTAAAAATCATCTGCTCAACATATATCAGTTGGTAAATAGCACCACGAATTTCAAGTATTGAACTAATACAAATAAAGAGCAAGAGTAAAAATGAACTGGTCCCAGACCCTTTAAAGAAATTCAGTGAGGCAGAACTCAGTGGCTCAGCCTGTAATCCCAGCACTTTGGAAGGCTGAGGTGAGTGGATTGCCTGAACCCACAGGTTTGAGACCAGCCCGGGCAACTTGGCGAGAGCTCATCTGTACAATAAATCAAAAAATTAGCTGGACATGGGAGCGAGAGCCTGTAGTTCTGGCTACTTGGAAGACTGAGATGGAAGGATCACAGGAACCCAGCAGGTCAACGCTGGGGTAGCCGTGAGTGTGCCACTGCACGCCAGCCTGGGCGACAGTGTGAGACTCCAACTCTATAAAAAAGAAATTCATTGAAATAATGGAGCATTTTGAGGCTATTCTGAGCAGAGCTACAGAGTTAACCAAGCTAGAGAAATCGGATAATTTTTGCATAGATGGTCTGCCACAAACTTGCCAAGTTCAGCCAGCCCACAGGATCTCTGGGAAAGCTTTTCTGCCAACAGGAATACATAGTGCCTTTCAAACATGGATTGCAAAAACCAAAGTCTGGGGATGTCATATTGTGATATATAGCTTATCTTTGATGTGAATCATAAATGACAAAAATATTATATATTTATGATAAAAATGACTTATGAACAAAATCACTCAACTAAAAATTTAGTTATGTAGTATCTTCCTAGTAACCATTCTTGCCCCTTCCAAACACTTCTCAGCAGGTGTGATTTGTTTAAAATAAAAATCTCATCTTGTCACAGCCTTTCATAAAACTGTTCAATAGCTTCCCTATGTTTTGTGATATAATCCCAAATACTTGACATGCTGCAGGTCCTGTATGGTATGACGTGCCTCTCTTCAGTCTGATTACAGAGTAGTTCTGTTTGACCCAGACCTATCAACCATGAGGTTCTGGCCATGTACACTTGCTGTTTCCTATTTACGGAAACAGACCACTATCTATTTATTTCCCTGGATCACTCACCAATTTACCCTGGGTCTTACCAAGATAAACTTAGTCATAGCAAATCATTTTTTTTTTGAGAAAATTCTTCTCTGACCAGTCTCTACTCCTAACCTCACTCATCCTGACTGTATTGTGTTGCCCTGTTTATGGAATCTCATAGCATCTTATATTTTCCTTTAAATAAGGTAGCAAAGTGCCTGAAATAAAATATGTGTTCATTAATATTTTTAGAATGGGCGGGGTGTGATGACTCACACATGTAATCCCAGCACTTTGGAAGGTTGATCTGAGCCCAGAAGGGGAAGGATTGTTTGAGTTCAAGACCAGGCTGGCAACATAGCAAGACCTTGTTTTCAAAAAAAAAAAAAAAAAAAAAAATTGGTTGGGTATGGAGGTGTGTGCTAGCTACTCTGGAGGCTGAGACAGGAGGGTCGCCTGAGCTCGGGAGGTTGAGGCTATGGCGAGCTGTTATAGTGCAACTGCACTCCAGCCTGGGCACAGAGTGAGACTCCCAACTCAAAAGCCAACAGCAAACAAACTTGTAAAATGGTGAATACATAGAAGTAAACTGTTTTTAAACACAAGTTAAAAACTAACCGTAAAAAAGAGACAATAATATATTCACAAATATATTTGTGTTCTATATTTCAATCTCAATAAAATTAAAAGTAAGTGTGGAAATAATTTTTATATACATATTTTGTGCAAGATTTTTAAAACAAATGAAATGCTAGCATACTAATTTGCTGATTTATTACTCAAAATGCAATATCCTAGTGGTGATAATTGTACAAAGCTGAATATACTAAAATCTTCTGAATCGTATACTTTAAAGGGGTAAACTTTATAGTATGTGAATATGTCAATAAAACTGTTATTAAAAATGCAATGTCATAATGTAACAATTAGAGCTTAAGGAGAAAGACATCCAGCATTCACTCGCAATATTTTATTCTCCATATTTCTGATGCTGTCAGTTTAAAAGGGCCAAATCTGAACTTTGACGAGGACAGATTTTATTCTAAAAGATTACTACAATAGGGAGAGAGATTATTGCAATGTGGAGACCACTCCTACTCGTAAGATTTGTAAGAGTCTCAAATTCAGGCAGAAAAGGTTTTTCTTTTATAGGGAAGAATGAACTTGTCTGAAATAATCAGGTGCTGGGGAGTAGGGTGAGTAAGTAGAATTATCAGACGGTTGAGTTAAAAAAAAAAAGTCTTGTTTTGCAGTAGCTGATTCCCAGAAGGGACCATTAGAGGGAGTATTCAGCACTATGATGCTTGTTTAAACTAAAGAATGGGCCAAAGTGTAGGGACTTGAGAAAAACAGAAAAGCCTGATTAAAGTTTGGTCAAATAAAATTCAAGTTAGCAAGTATTTTGTTTAGATTGGTCAGTGGAGACAAGCAATTTGTCTTTGAGACAAAGAATGGAATTTGGAGGGTCTCTAACTGGTCTTGCATAGATAAATACGATGTAAGTTCTAGCTCAAGTCATCCGGGGAAGGTTAATTATTTGCCATAGAGGGTTTCCAGGAACGCAAAAAGCTAGAGGATTTCTTAATCGTCACTGCTTTTCAGGAAGACGGGCTCAGGTGAAGTTCAATGTTGTCAGCTTTCTCTAATGAAAATAACTCTTCCAAAAGATGTTTTTGGTTCATGAGTACAGTGGTCACTGCAGGCTGTCAAGTGGAACAGATTCCCAGATCAATTAAACCCTTGAATTCTCTGCACCTCGTACATAATGAGCTGTGATTATCTGCAGCAGATGGGTAGGCTGAAAAGGAGGTTCAGGTTTGTAGCACTCAAGTTTCTGTGTTTGAAATATTGTCACTTTATTGTAAAAATCAAAGTTCATAAATGTATTATGGCTTTGGGAAGCATTTCCGTGGGCATTCTGATCGGGGTTAGAACATAGTTTTGGCAATAATTGTAGGCAGTATTAAATATTTTATGAGAAATACATTAGTGTAAATCATCATTTTAAAAATTGAAACATGAATCACTACCCAAAGAATTGGACTTCAGTGCAAGAAATTCTGATTTATCTTCCCTGTTGATACTGTGTATGTAAATGCCATTTCTCAGAAGCATAAAACTCTGAGTATAATATATTGGTTAGTGTAAGCGGTATAATATATATTTTTCAGACTGTGCTAGTTTCATTAATCATATATTTTAAGAATTTTAAGCTTATTTTTTATGAGGCATTGCATTACATGTGGCATTGATATGCATGTGTAATTTATTACTTGGCAAGTGAATTATCCTAGGCTATTTTATGTGCTTGATATATTGATTTTCAGTTGTGATAGATCATTTTAAGATTGTACAACCTTACTCATGATGATTTATCCACAGAATCACATAGACTGTGGGGCAAGCTGATGCAACCCTTTGAACACTTTCTATCAGCTATAAATAGAGTTGTTAACTGGAATTCTCAACTCCAGTAGGGAAACATATTTAGCAAGTTGAAAAAAAGAAAAAAACTTTCATCCAACATCTAATTAGTTGTTGAATAAGTGCCCATAAAATGTAGTTTCAATATGTCTTTTTCTTTATTATACTAATCTTGTAAGCCCCCTTTTTAAATCAATAGGCAGTGAGGCATACTGTCAACGGAAACAAAAGATGCTATCAGTTTGCTTAAAGGGTCTGTCTTTTATGACTGTTGACTGTCTTTTAATCTTTATCAGCTCAAGCACATCCATATGCATTGACTTGAATTATTACCCCTTTTTCATGTACAAAACTCATTTTAAACAGAGTTCCATGAAGAAAATTTATGCAGTACCCAAACACCGAATGTGTGTTGGCCACTTATAAAGATATTGCATACAAAAGCCAGTGAAGCAAAAAAGAGTATTTTTAGAATTTAGGCAGTATTTTTGGAAAACCTAATAAAATTTCAAATAAACAATATCAAGGCCACCCTGAAAAAGGATGTTATCTTGTCACTGGTCCCCTGGTACTTAAATCAGAGGAGCATTTGAAGGAATATCCCTGTAAATAGAAAGGTTATTATTACATACTAAGCACTTGATACATATGGTAGAATAAATTAAGGAAAGAATGAGTGAGTGAAACGATTTGAAACTATGTGTTCACTCTAACACAGTGGTCACAAATTGGGCCCTAAATCAGACAATTCTTTAGCTCTTCCTAGCTGTTTGGTCTTAGATAAGTTCCCTAAATTTTTCTTAGCCTCATCTGAAAATGTAGGTAAAAAGAGTTTTTGTGAGGATTAAATGAAGTAATACCTGGCAGATGGTATGCACACAATAAAAATTAGCTGCTTTCTTTATGTTCATCACTGAATACTCTTCTCCTATGCCTCTTCACGCATTTACCTTTTTCACAAATGTGTTGGTTGATGTGCATATGAGCCATAAATAATGGTGTGGTTCTTCTTTATTTAATTAGAATAGTTTGCACCTCGCCTGTCATCCCAGCAGTTTGGGAGGCGGAGGAGAAAGGATTGCCTGAGTTCAGAGGTTCAAGACCAGCCTGGGCAATAAATCAAAAAAAATTAGCTGGACGTGGTGGTGCGTGCCTATGGTTCCGGAAGGCTGAGGCAGAAGGATCACCTGAGCTCAGCAGGTCAAGGCTGCAGTGGTGGTGAGTATGCCACTGCTCTCCAGCCTAGATGACAGAGTGAGACTCCTACTCCAACAACAACAACAACAATAACAACAACAAAACATACACCTAAAATTAAATACAAGACTTCAATTTTAATATAAGTTAAAATAATTTTCAACATACTTATATGTGAAAAGAGATGATTTTATAAAATCAGAAATATAGTGATTCTATGCTGTGTATTTAAAAGAAATGTACTTTAAAAAGAGATCAAAAGGATAAGTGTGTTTGGTAAAACAGTACACTTTCTTTTGAGATATAAGGATGAAATACTATGTGGCCAAAGTTGTGGAGAAAGACAATGACTCATATTTCATGAATCTATAACTGCAATGCATTATTTTTAAACAAAGGAAAGGAACTTTTAAATAATCATCTCAAACTTGCATTAAACTTGAATTAGAGAATTGCATTACCGTTGAATAGTCTCAGCTGTCGTTGCAAAAACTGCCACTAGATGTCATGCAGTTCTTATTCTGCCTCCTCACAAAAGGTCTGTAGATTTTGCTAAAGAATACTGTGTCTTTCAGAATTGAAGTTTCAGGCTCTTGCTGGACATAGGTAATGAGGTATTGAGGCATACATTAGGATTTGATAAAACTATCACCAAGATTGAATATACCTTCAGAACCAAACAACTCTTTCCATGAAATTTTTTGACTGATTTAGTCAAACTTAGATTTAATTAATTTCACAAGTCTGTTTTATGGATTTGACGAATACTTGCCAGGTTTTTATATAATTTTGCTTCTAAATGTAGATCTAAAACACAGATATCGTTCCTGTTGTTCCATGTATTATTCAATTTCGCCTCTTAGGAGTATTTTTGCATTAGTGTCATAGAATGTCAATGAATATGGGGACTGTGCTGTGACTTTAACAGAGCCTATTTTAGAGACAAATCCATTTTGGGCTCCACTTAAGAATTTTATTACTGAAATGATAAACAAAAAACACCTAAAATGTTCACAAATCAGAGAAAATGCTACCATGTTTTTTGTTTATAAACAATAATTTAATATAGAATCTCTCAACTTTTATTTTGAAGTTGGTATATATTTCTTCACCAAAAATGCCTGAAGAAAATTAGTGTAGCTGAAAGCTAGAAAAATTGTGTTTGTTACATTGTTTAGCTTTTACTTATACCTTCCTAACTGTGCCATAAATTGTGTGGCTATTTCTCCTATCTGAATTCTAGTTTTTTAGTCTGTAAGTGATTCACATGAGAATTACAAGTAATAATATGCATTTAAAAGCTTTGTAAATTTTCTATTACTATGGAATTAGTTCTGGCCATTCCGGTAATTTTCATGTCCTGGAATCTCTCTTAATCTCTCCAGGGATAATTGGAGGTGGGGAGTCAGAGGCATGTGAGAACAGGGAACAGACTGCTATTTCTTCTAATCGCCTTTTTTCCTAGCCCTGCTCTTTTGGAATTGGTTGAGTTGGTTGAATCTGTGGAACTTCTTTGCCCTGTGCCAAAAAGAAAAAATATCTGCCCAGTTTCTTTATGTTTTAAATACCACCATCGTTAGGTTGCCTTTTGCCACAGAATTTTCCTGAGGTAGAGTTTATGCTGAAGCACCCCAAAGTTAAAATTGAACTTCTTTATTGTCTATCGCTATTGGCATTTTCCCCCAGTCACATTTACCTGGAGGTTCCCATTCGGTCTTCTCTCCCTCCCTAATTTCCTGGCTGCCATCTCACCCCTCCACCTACTTTCTTCTTTTTTTATGAGCACTACACATGTCTTGCTGTTAGAATCAATCCACTATCTTTAGATTAACTTTCTCTTTCCATGTCAGATTCTTGAGGTTACAGTTCTCCCTTAAAGTAGTCTATCAAGATATTTCTTAAATAAAGATGGTTCTTTCCCTGACTAGATCTTTTGATGCTGATAACAGCTGTAAAAATTATATTCCATCCCTTCTAAAATTCACATGGTGTATGCTATGGTACTTATTGTACTAAAGCAATAAAGCCTTCAGACCCAGTGTCAACAGATCTCATAGTATGAGAAATAAAGCCTTCACATTTTCACATTCTGGATACTGTTTTCTCACAGAAACTTGGGTTCACAGAATTAAATCAATTCTACTCTATTTCATGAAATGCTATTATATTCGTCTGTGCAATACCTCGAATTTGTTCTCTTTGCATTATTATTTTCATGTTGTTTCCTGTCCCCACTCCTATATTTTTTCTGCTCTCATGAATTTGATAAATATCTATCAGATTTTTATTTCATGTTAATTTATATTCACTTAAGCATAGAATTAAAAATATGCATGCTATTTTATGCATGTGTTTAAAATAAGTATAAATGACTTTATCCTATAAATCTCATTTTCTCTCTGTTTTCAAATATCTATTTATTTTTAGATGTAGCCTGGTTGCTATATGGAGAACTAGCGCCAAGTGGTATATTGCTTCGTAGCATCTTTTTTTATTCCGTGTCAGTGTAAAATTATAGTGAAATGGAATCTATTTCTTATCTATAAGGATAATTGCATTTAAATCACACATAGTGTTTACATGAAAAGTACTTAATCAATGAAATTAATTACATAAGCCTAAACTGAGCATCACACATAGAGATTTTAATTCTGACAGCTGTGATTACGTATCTAAATACCATGTTTTCTGTTTCTTACTTACGGAACTGAAATTATAAATTCTACTCTGAGTAATACAGTACAAGGAGATAGAAAATTTTCTGAGAAATGACATGTGCTCTAGGTTAGAGGTTTCCAGATTTGAATGTAAATTAGACATGCCTGGAGACCTCATAAAGACACTAGTTTTTCAACCAGCCTAATTCTATTGATCAGAATCACTGAGTATGACCCTCTGGAGGGTGTGTGTGTGTGTGTGTGTGTGTAGGTATCTGTGTGTAGGGGGCGGGGTGCAGTGTAGCTATATATTTATATCTCCAGACATTCTAAGGCACGTCTGTTATAGCCAGCTCAGTTCTGAATACCACTGCTTAAGACATATGGTATTTCTGAAATTGATCAGAAATAATAGTCAGATTTTCCATGATTGTTCTATCATTAAAAGAGATTAAATTCAGTGGTATTAATGTTACAATATACTGTTTTGAGACTAAAAATACTATTTTTTTAGTTAACCATTTAAAATCAAGAAAAATTAATAGTAATAGTTTTTGCACAGAGCCTCAGATTAATGGTTTCCATTGTTAACATTCGCCAAAATTTGAAAACATTAGCAACATCTTGAATTTATTCTTGCTTTAATAATTTCCAGGTTTAAGTGTTTTAGTTTTTCTCTGCATCAAATATTGATGAGCAAACATACTTCTATCATTAGCTTAGTGGTAGTTCACATCTAAGCAATTACATTAATGTGTAAGATTTTTATTATTTAACTACTCTGTAAATTATGTTTGCATGTGAATAGTTACTGGTAGAAGTAAAAGTTACAAGGTGTGGATAAAGCTCCCTGTATCAGACTTTATAAGCTAATCTGAAAATCATAAATATACTAGAAATTTTTTCAGCAATTGTTCACCCACAGGATGAGGGTATGGTTAATTCAGATAAATTCAAAACAAACTCTTGAGTGGATGTGTACTTATTGGTTAAAAGGAGAAAATGGCTGACAGGTGTGCAAACCATTTGTGGTAAAACATGGGGGCCTCAGTTGTGTGGAAGAGTGTGATTACTAGACATCTTTCTTGCCACTCAGAATTGTGCCACAACCATTTTTAGAGCCAAATTTGATGTGGCTCCATGAATATGTAAATTTTTATCTGGCCAGAATGAATTATTATGGATTTATGACGGACTTTTTTTTTTTTTTTTTAACAAGTAGCTGAATGATTTCTAAAAACAAAAGCAGAAAAAAGTATTTTCTAAGCACAACTTATTCTGATACTGTATACATATAGTTTTATTGAAAAAAAATTATAGACATTAATTAACAAATGTTACCTAACATTCTTTGAGGAGAAGAGACTTCATTTATTAAATGGTGGCAGAAGTGATTATGGAAGGTATTACACTGAGGTTGTATTCCCTAAAGATGTGGTGGTAGCTTTTTTCTTTTCTATTAAGCTATCAGAAACCCAAGGCTCTTTAAACCCTGAAGGTTTGATAAGAGCAATTGAAAAGCTATGAACAAAGTTTTAACACTACTCCATTTCAACAAAGAGAGATTAATTAAACGCAGTTCATAAATCTTCAACTGCTGTGTAAAGACTTCAGTGGTTTAAGACTGCTAAAAGAGGAAAAGTATGTGACAGAAAAAAATTCACTATGTTTTTCTTCAAATGGAACAGAGTGAAAAATAAAAGATGAACAAGCAAAAGGTGATTACATATGGTCGATGACTGACTGGCTACCAGGCAATCCAGGTAGTTGCAGTCCAGGTAGTCGAAGGATGGAGTGTTCCAAAATACTTCTTACATATTGGTATTTGGCCTAGCCTATTTCTCTGTTTGGGAAAAATTTTTTTCTATTTATGCAATTCTTATTTTTAGCCTTAGCTCAATGTTATTTTACTTGAGTCCCAGGAATGCTAAGCATCTCAGAATGGCTCCAAATTTGTAAATAGTTATAGATAGGGAGAAAACAAAAATCTAGAAAAATCTACTTGTAAAGACTATTAGATTTTGGCCAAGTGTGACTCAATTAAGCATTGGGAATGAATAAAATAATCTGTTAAATCATGAAAATGGAAGATGGTATATGTTAAAAATTAAGTAAAATTCTGAATGCACAAACTGTCAAGCAGGTTCCATTCATCAATTTTTATTTATAATTTTTTATCAAATACAAGATTAATATTTAAAACAACAATTTAAGCATGTAGTTTTCTGTATAGAAACTTTTCCTGAAAGTGTGCCCTTTTTATAACCTCTAACTTACTGTATTTAATTGCTGGTACTGAAAATCTATGGTCTACTATGTGCAGGCATTCTGTAATGTAATTTTATCTAGAAGGACAAATATGATAATAATCATTAATAATAATTGCAGCACCAATAAAGGAACATTTTTTAAAAGCATTTTATGTTTTTTAATGATAGAAAATTATAGAAAACATAACCATCATAAGCTTTATTAGTCTAAACTCAAAATAACTGTATAATCATAATGTATGTATCTTAATCTGATGTTAGATCAGATGTTAGATGTATATATCTTAAATCTGATATCTAGAATTGGATAAGAAGTCTCAGATACTACTGATAGAAAATGCCAGGATATATCTTTTAGGTATTATTTGCATAGCTTGAATTATTTTTAAAATTTTTCACCAGAAATGAGTGAAATTCCAACTCTTGCATGCTAACTCATTTTAAATATTTCACTTCTATTTATTTTTATTGCTTTCATGCAATAATCTCTGATGTGAACTCTCTCAAAAATTCTCAAGGGAAGACGGTATTGATGAAATTTGCTTTTAGAATCCAGGCATAATTTTCTAGTAATAACGACCCATTAATGTTTTCCTCAAAGAAAATGTTTTCTAATTAGCTGTGTTATGTTGTTTCTCACCAACTCCCCTAAATCAAAATTTCATGCAAATAACAGAGTTTCTCAATAGCAATGTAGACTCTTGCAAAGTATCACTGATAATTGTGGGAGGCCTATGGCAAAATCTTTGGAATCAGAGCAAACAGTAACTAATCCCTGGTCTGCCAATTTAAAACACAATTGCTTTTGGAAACCTGCTTAGTCCCCCCAATCCTGAGTTTCATTATTTCTAAGTTGAAGGACCCTTATATCACGGTGTTAAGAGTGGATGAGGTAACTAATACAAGTTACATCTTTAGTGTAATGACTAGTATTTAATTATGTCTTAATAATGTTAGCCATTACTACTATTACTACTACACTTAAAAAATTTTAACCCACTGCTTATGACTGAAACAGCTTTAACATCCTCCTCAGCTTGACTGAACTATAGACAGACTTCTTCCTAACTCTGGGCCTCTGACCTACTGTTTCTTAGAACAGTTACTTTAGAAAACTTGTAAGTTTTTTTTTCTGCATCTTTGCAATATAAATATTAAAAAATGTATCTTGATAGTCATATAACTCAGGGTCCTGTTTCTCAAAGATTCCCAAATCTATCCCTTTAAAATGTAATCATCAAAAAAGACAGTCTTCAGAACTCCCAGGTTCCACAGGAAGTAGTAGCCTAACTGTAGTGAGTATTTTGCTTCAAGTTGCTAACTATCTCCTGTCAGGGAGAAAGTTTACTTTGTTTGTTAATAAAGCCAATTAGTAAATACAGATGACCTGTGATGTCCCACCGCGGATCTTAAGCCAACAACCCCCCTCCACCCCCGACTTTATTTCAGCAGAACTGACTGAGTTGATTTTAGGCTTGGTCTGTGCTATCTCCCCTATTCCTGGCAATAGTATTAGAATAAAATTAGCTTCTATTTACTCATCTGGTCCAATGCGATTTTTTTTCTTTAATATCTAATGCATGGTAAGAACTCCACATGTAGCAGTAATTGGTGTTGTTTTTAATATTATTAGAGTAGTGCTACAGAGCTTCATTTTTTCCTCTTTATTTTCCCCTCAGCATTATTCTGTCATATTTTCCAATGAAAAAATTAAAATAAATGCAAAAATGTAGAGTCCAAGAATGCAACATATCATATAGATTATGACAATTTGTTAGGGAGAAGAATCAGTCTACATTGGAGGAAGGATTTAAAAATAAAATTAAAACAGTAACTAATTACCATGTCACGATTTGAAAATGAAAGAGTGAATGAGGTTGAACTAATGCCTACCATCAATTGCCAGCAATGACATTTTAGGAAGAAGTGAAATGACATAAAAAAAGATGTATTCCAAAGTTAGGGTATCCAAATACATTATAGGTTATTAAGGTGAATGGTATGTTTAGATCCACAATGACTAAGTTAGAATTATAGCAGATTTAAAACTTAGGTAAATACCTTGATGTGAAAAAGGAATTATACAAAGTGCAGTTTGGATCCAGAAAATATGCCATAGGAGCTGGGATCTGACTTGTATGTCCCTTCATGGAGAATGCAGTTTTGAGAAAATCAAAGTAGCAAGCATTCTGTTTATACAAAATATCTTTATTATACAAAAATACTGTTGTATAGCTCTATTCCAATCCAAGACACTAATAAATAGATAAAATAAAAGAACCGTTACAAAATTAATATAATACATTTGCAGCCAATTAAAAAAAAATCCATTGCCCAATATACAAATGATAACCTCACACAGATAGATGTGGGAGGATACAGACTGAGAACTTGTCAGAGTCAGCATCTCCTGATCTGTCTTCACCAGTTGCTGGAAGTTTGCCAATCTAGATTTCAATTACAAGCTCAGAGAGATAAGGATGAAGCATGATGCCCAGTCTGTCGAATTAAGATAAAAGTAAGAGTGGAAGCCTCAGTTTAAACCAGGCCGGAGTCAAGAAGCAGAAGTCTTCCCTGTTTCTCAACCTCAGAATGACTGACTAGACCCTGCCTTTACCCATAAATGACACTCTTCTCAGGATTTGTTGGCAGTTCTCAGCTTGTTAGCCCAGGTTTGGGAGGTGGGGGAAAGGGAAAGAGAGGACAGAGGAAAGCAATGGCAAGGGAGAAAATGATGTTATGAGCACAAGAAACAAAAAGGGTTTGGATCACATTTTGAATATGAACTAATGATATTGCTTCTGTTTTGACTCTGGTAAATTTTCTCTGAGGCAGTTACACAAATGTTTTAAGAAATGACAACAAAACTGAATCATGTTCCCTCTCCTCTGGGTCTTTTTTTTTGTTTATGGCTTCATCTTGGAATGTTCTTCCTCCCATTCTGATTTTTACTGACTAAACTCTGAGGCATGCTTTAGCTCTCAGCTTTATAACTCATTTGCATTTGGAATCCTTCCTGAAGCTCGAAGACATGACTGTTGCTTCCCTATGTATCTGCATAGTGACTTCACTTAACACATGACACCATAATTCTCTGCTCAGAAAGTTTATTCAGGCAGACTCTCAGGACCAACAACTACAGGAGAAAGAAAAGATACCAGACTGGGCAGAAGGAGAAGCAGGACTATGGTGCGGTCACAGTGAGATCACTGGTCCTTTGAGAGTTGTCCTGAGTTGGAGATGAAGGTGCCAGGCTTCTATATACCTGTATAGACCATGGAAAGACAGAGCCCGGGATGACGTTTCTCTGGTCTCCTTGAACTCATACATGTCAATAATCCTTTCCTGGAAATTTGGGTGAGTCACAATATATTGAGATTAACATCTCCCAAGAATTTGTCTTTCAGCCCTTCTCATCTATGTGACTGACTCACCTATCTAGCTACCAGCCCACATTTGTCTATGTGTTTGTGACTGACCCACCCATCCATCCTGTCATCAGCAAAAAGAGAAAGAGATCCCATCACCATGACATCACCTCCCAGGAATGCTTATCTGCCCCCTGTCCACCCCCCCAAAAAAAGAAGTTTAAAAAAACCCCTAGTCTCAAACATTTGCTGCCGTGGAGAAGTGGATCTATCCTCTCTCTCTCTGATCTACTTTCTAAATAAACTTTCTTTTCTAATCTGTGTAATTCTTTGCATACCCACAGCACCAGCTTAGCCCACAGACCTAACAGACAAGTTTTGGGAAGTGAGTTGGCTTGAGAAGAGAGAATGACTTTGGGCCAGGTGGCTGTCCAAGTGCCAATCCAAAAGAGATCTGACATCTGACAGCTATCAGCCCTCCAACAACCTTTCCCACTCCTGGAGGAATGAATTTCTCAGCCTTGAAGGGAGACGTGGTTGACACAGTACAGCATCCATAACACTTATTATAAATCAGTTTTATATTTTTCACTCTCCAATTTATACTTAGTAAGACTATTAATATTTATTTGTTAGGCAAATCCTTCCAGTTAAATGCATTCTCATTACGTATAGCAGTAATGTTACAGAGGGTTTATTACAGTTTCAAATTTTATCTACTTCAATTCTTTTTCAAGTTAGAAAGTTTAGTGTTAAAGTATAATAAAAATAGGAAGACAAGAAAAAAGAAAACAGTGGGGGAAATAAAAGAAGTAAAGACCAAAGGGTTGGGGGGAGAAAAAAGAAACCGAAGCCATAAGGCTTTTTTTGACAGTGTAAGTAAAGCTACTTCATTGATAACCAAGACCAAATATTCCTTTCATAGCAAAAGCTCAAGAAGAACGTACTGTTTCACATGTAACAGAACAATTGAGATTGTTTTTTCATGCCTATTCAGATACTTCAGGGGAAGCTACAGTAAGAAAAGAAGGCAGCATAGCAGGCTTCTTCTGTATCCCCTAGGAGAGTTTTAGTCAGACTCAAACTTTTTAGTTTCAAAACACTTTTACACTCTGAAAAGTTACTAATGGCCTCAAAGAGCTTTTGCTTATGTGGGTTTTATCTATTGATATTTATTATATTAGAAATTAAAACACCAATTAAAATGATTATTAGTTTACTTAAAAATAGCAGTAAGAAATCCATTACATGTTAACATAAATAAGCTTTTTTTAAAAAAACTTACTATATTTTCTAAAACAAAAGGTATTTTTAAAAGGTAGTATTTAAAAATATATATTTTGGAAATCTCTTTTAGGTCTGGCTTAATAGACAACAACTAGGTTCTCACCTCTGCTTTTACTTTCGATCTTTTGCAACGTTATTTTTTTTCTAGTTAGCTGTTAAATAGGGATATACCAAGATTACTCATTGTCTGAAGGATGCCTTTCTGTATGTCACTCTGTGTAGCATATGCCATGTTATTGCCTCAGGTAGATTATTTAGATCACTCTGGCAAGGAAAAAGTAAAATATAAGATAACTGCATAGCTGCCCACCGGAGGTTTTCAGAATTGCTGTCTCCTTTGCTTTAGAAGAAAAAGCAAGAGTCAATATATAGCATTTTTAAAGACAATTACTTTGCTATTTTATAAACATCTGAGAGTCAGTTTTATGGGAATTATTTTATTAATTGTTTTACTTACATTAATACTGGGTTTTGTTTTTTTATTTTGAATTGATGTTGGAAAACTTAATAAAATTCCTACATTTGACAGGCTGCACGTAAATCCCTCACACACTAATCTCAACCCACACTCTTATAAAGTACACATAGTTGACACTGATGCATACATAAGCAAGATGTATCTCTTCTTCTCATCTGCTATGCATGTCATTCTATTCAGGTAAATGTATTACTTGTAGGTAAATTGTATATAAATGGACTCAAGATGTCTTCAAGTTACCACCACAAATCTACTAAAAAACAAAACAAAGCAAAAAACTTGTGAGAAAATTAGACTTACTTAAGGTTTAATAAAACAGATATAAGAGGGTTTTATATACTATACATCTGTGCTGCTCAAAGTGTGGTTCACAGACTGGTACCTGTCCACAAACTATTTGTTACTTCATCAATGATAAAACAAATACAGACATTTTATGTCATGAGAGAGATATTGCCATAAGACCTTCTAAAAATTATTCTGACTATCTGTATTTGTCATGGACAGATATCAGATAATTCATGGATTAGCACTGACTTGAGGGTCATGTTTGAGAAGTACTATCCTATAGCACACTAATAAAATATCCTATTTGAAACCTATCTTTTCTAGCTATCTTATAAACAATGTATCCACTTGAAGTTTTGACATCAGCAACATTCCTTAATCATGGCTCCTCTCAAATTCACAGTCTTTCTTTTTTGTTCCTTGATCAAGGCCTTGGAGTTTCTTATCAAACACTTATCAAGTGTTCTCCTCAAAATATTTTTTCCCTTAAAATGCAATCACAAGAAAACTCAAACTCCTACATAAAATAACACAACCAGAATGTAAAGCAGATATGTCTGATTCCAAAGTCTGTGAGCAAGACCCTCGTTATAGACACTTTATGATACTATAGGTGCATTTTAGGGAATTGGAGTTTTGTTGTTGTTTTTCTTTACATTATAATATACAATATAGAAATCTCGACAAATTAAACTATACCTACTATTTGAAAGTAAAGTTGAAAATGTGACTTATATGTTTGGTGAGTAATACCAGTTAATACTATTTCTTCTTTGGATAAAAATAACTTCATATGGAATGATAAAGACCCAAAATGACCAACTACCAGAAGGAACAAATCCAAGCAGTGATTAATTGGGGTAACATAAAAATAGGCTACTGATAAATTTGAAAACTCCAAATTAAGTCTTGTGAGAAAGCAACCCTATAAATATTTTAAAACTAAATATATGTTCTGAATGCATGACTAGTGTATAATCTTGTTTGTAACTCTAGCATATGAAGCCCAAAATACAAAGCTAAAGCCAGAGACTATTCATAAACAAGTTTCTTTCAACTTATAGCAAATTAAGAAAAATAAGGATTATACAGTAGATTGTTCCTAAAATAAAATACGCAAAACAAAAACCACAGATTTTTATTCTTAAATTTTCAAAATAAAGCTTTTAAAATTATGCCATTCTCCAAAACTTTTTAAAAATGTTTACTTATCTGTAAAATTCAGAGGTTGGGACATCATAAGTTGATTGCAAAAAGTAAAGGCAAAGGAATCTGAGAACAACTTAGTTCATAATATTTTACAAGTAACATATGAATCCCCAAATAAAAGCACCTCCCTCTGCTGTAAACATTATATGTATTGATACTGATTGGTTGATTTCATACATAGAAACACTTGGAAAATAGTAACTACCATTCAATACTGTTGAAATACCTTAGCAAAAGCCATGGTCAAACACACTATCACAATGTGAATCACACAAGGAAGATGAGGGCTGAGTGATTATGCCACAAGGCTATAGCAGATTATTCAAGTTTGGAAAGAAGATCTCATTTTTTTCCTATTAATTATTTATTTACTTTTATCTAATTAAACTATATTTTAATTACCATTTAGTGTTCTCATGAGTAAAGCGAGCACGTGACCATTTTGTTCCTTTCAAAGGACAGTGTGGATTGGTAGCAATGTACACATTTTTCTCCTTGCTTTTGTACTTTCAGTATAAGATGCAGACAATTAACAAAAAGGATATGGCAGAAAAGTTTCTCAAAATACAATAAATAACTGTGTCTTCTAACTTCTATGTGAGGGGATATTAGATGTATATAACATAAAACCCAAGGAACTGTGGTTTAAACAAGAAAAATATTTATTTACCTTATAATATATAACAATATGAAGTACAGTAGAAAGGGTGTCATTAGGTAACTGAGACAATGTTACTTTTTTACTCTCCCATCTATACCATATCATTCTTATCTTGATATTTGTCAGCACTGGTACAAAATGGTTGCTAATCCTGCCGGCATCATGTCCACATGCTACAGAGCAGGAGCTGGAGGGGAGGGAGACAGGGACAGGGAGGGAAAGGGAGAGAGAGAATGGGAGAAGACTTGCCAACAGCCAAGGCTGTCACTTTTGTAAAAGTTTTCTTTGAAAGCTCCACTTCTTTATTTCTGTTTACATCTGAATGACAGAGCTGAGTTATCTGGCCAGATCTAGAGGGATTGCTAGGGAGAAGAACAGAAAGTTAGCATATCAAGTTTCTTCAATTTAATTGATACTTTCTTTGGAAGATACTGGCAGTATTCAGTTAAAATCAATGTCACAGCCGGGCTCGGTGGCTCAGCCTGTAATCCCGCGCCTTTGGGAGGCTGAGGTGAGTGAATTGCCTGAGCCCGCGGGTTCGAGACCCGCTTGGGCAGCGAGACCTCATCTCTACAATAAATCAAAAAATCAGCCGGGCGTGGTGGCGCATGCCTGTAATTCCAGCTACTCGGAAGGCTGAGGCGGAAGGATCACCAGAGCCCAGCAGGCCGAGGCTGCAGTGGCCGGAAGCGGCCACTGCACTCCAGTCTGGGCGACAGAGTGAGACTCCAACTC
>NW_007247168.1:105205-108589 GCF_000164805.1 Carlito syrichta | reverse complement strand
CAAAATGGTTGCTAATCCTGCCGGCATCATGTCCACATGCTACAGAGCAGGAGCTGGAGGGGAGGGAGACAGGGACAGGGAGGGAAAGGGAGAGAGAGAATGGGAGAAGACTTGCCAACAGCCAAGGCTGTCACTTTTGTAAAAGTTTTCTTTGAAAGCTCCACTTCTTTATTTCTGTTTACATCTGAATGACAGAGCTGAGTTATCTGGCCAGATCTAGAGGGATTGCTAGGGAGAAGAACAGAAAGTTAGCACATCAAGTTTCTTCAATTTAATTGATACTTTCTTTGGAAGATACTGGCAGTATTCAGTTAAAATCAATGTCATTGTTATAGTTACATTGATGACAAAATATTATGTATATGTATATGTTGATGACCTAACTAGATTGTCTTTAAAAGCACTAAAATTGCTAAAAGATCCTAGTTAGTAATTTATTGCTTCCACTGATAAGTTATTGAGGCACAAAGATATTAATAAAAGTTATTGACTCAGCCTGTAATCCCAGTACTTTGGGAGACTGAGGCAAGATAATTGCCTGAGCCCAGGGGTTCGAGACCAGCCCGGGCAACTTGGTGAGACCTGTCCTCTACAATAAATCACATACACACACACAAACTAGCTGGGCATGGTGGCATGCGTCTGTAGTTCCAGCTACTTGGAAGGCTGAGGCGGAAGTATCACCTAAGCCCAGCAAGTTGAGGCTGCAGTGGTCATAGTGTGCTGCTGCCCTCCAGCCTGGGCAACAAGAGTGAGACTCCAACTCAAAAAAAAAAAAAAAAACTATTAGAACAACTATGCAGTTAAGACTGGAACAATTAATACAAAATAAATGATTTGTCCAGATTGTGAGAAATATGTAGATAATTTTAAATATCGATAGTAAATATTTAAGGGTTTCATACATTATATTGTGTTAGAAATTATCTTCTTTTTTATGTTAAATTTTAGCTGTACACTCACATGGAATAATTGATTTGAATGAAGAATGGACATTTCAGGTGACCTTAATTGTGTTTTTGAGAATTCTCACTCTATTGAGGAAATTATCACATATGTGAATGCCAAAATACAAATATTACTAGAAGGAAAACATATTTTAACCTCCAATTGCTTTGTATTAAGGTGTTAATTAGAAGCCTACTTAAAAGACTTGGCCCTTGGTTTGACTTTCAAGATTTTAGGATAGAGGCATAAACCAAGAAGGCATTGAATAAAGAAATAGAAGAGTCTAGAAAGTTCCTATTATGCAATTTTGACTACAATCAACACAAAGAGAAAGCTAAAGCATTAATAAGACCTCTTCCAGCCTCTTCCAGAATTGAGAGATTCTTGGTATAAATTCTTCATGACAGCCCTCCCTGAAAATCTCTTCCTGTTTGAAGAATTTTTAAAACACATATATTTTACTTCTGAATTATTTTTTGAAAGCAATTTTTACATCCAACCTAGTAAGAACACCCAAGTGCAATGAGATAAATGATGTCCTCTCTGGTTGGCAACATGTTGAGATTTTTCATCTCTAATTCTGTTATCCTATGGTTATCATCTCATTTGAATTATGTATATACTGTCAATTAAATTAAAAATCTTTCAATAAATTTTACTTAGGACTCTGGAAACAGTTAGTCTGTTCTGAGATAATGTGATATTCTCTCTTCATTATTCTGTGCTGGTTTAAGGGGAAAAAAAGTGATCTCTCAACCTTTTGCTAAGAGTGCATATGGCATATGATTATGAGGAATCACTGTCTTGAAACAAGGAATTCTCTCTACCTATCACAATTTTGCATATGCACAACAACAAAAAAAACGAATCCAGATACCTCAGAATTGGTAGCTGGTTACTAATCTACATTTATCAATCATACTTAAAAGTGACATAGAAAAACGCCTTCACCAGGACAGGTTTTTCTGCCTTGACATTCTACTGGCAAAATAGTCACATATAACATCTGTATTCTGATATCCAGGGTTAGGGATACCTACTCTATGGTCCACAAAGGAAAAAAGTACATCCAGGAGCATCTGGGGTACACTATTTGGCCTTTTTTTGTTTAAAATATTTAAAACTTATAGAAGATGTCACAAGAATATTACAGGTCCTGTGCGGTGGCTCATGCCTATAATCCCAGCATTTTGGAAGGCTGAGGTGAGAGGATCACCTGAGCCTGCAGGTTCGAGACCAGTCTGAGCAATTTGATGAGATCTCATCTCTATAATTAAAAAAAACAAAAACAAGAATATTACAAAGAAAGTTTTGTCTATAACTGTTTGGAAATAAATTGCTAACGTCGTACTCCATCACTTTCAAACCCTTGGGTTAATATTTTGTACAAAAAAAAAAGAGGAAGATTTCCATATAAGCATAACAACCATTAAAGTCAGAAAATTAATATTTATACATTACTGCTGTATAAACCACAGAGCCAGTCAGTTTTTTGCCAATGTAACAATAAGCGCTTTATAGAAAAAATAATCTAGTCAAGGACTACGGATTGTATTTAGTTGTGACATATTTTAAACCTCCTGCAATCTGGGACAGTTTTCTAGACTTTTCTTGATTTTTATGACTGGTACTTTTGAAGATTACAGGTCAATTATTTTGTAAGAATCCCCTTCATTTTGTGTTCGATGTTTTTTCTTTTCTTTTTTTTTTATCAATATTTTTTATTATGGTTTTGTGGGTTACAGTTAAGGGTTAGGTGTACAATTACGTTTCATTCAGGCACCCTGTTGATTAGAGGTGTTTCCCCATCCCCAGACAGATATTTGCTACTGTTAATCCCATCCCCCCCCATAGTTTCCCAGTACCGTCAGTCATTTTCTTATAGTATTACATTGGATGTTCAAGGTCCATTATATGAGTGAGAACATGTGATACTCAGATCTTTGTTTCTGTGAGAGGTCACCCAGTATTATAGACTCTAGTTCCATCCAGGTTGCTGCGAAATTCATGATTTTGTTTTTTTTTTATGGCTGCGTAGTATTCCATCGTGTTTATGTATCACATTTTTAAAATCCAGTCCTCTTTTGATGGGCAGCATGGTTATTTCCAGGTTCTTGTTATTGTGAACAACGCTGCAATAAACATACGTGTGCAGGTATCTTTTTCATAGAGTGATTTGAGTTCTTCAGGGTATATTCCCAGTAGGGGGATTGTGGGGTCAGATGGGAGGTTGATATTTAGAGCTTTTAGGAATCGCCACACTGCTTTCCACAGAGGTTGCACTAGTTTACACTCCCACCAACAGTGTAGTAGTGTTCCCTTTTCACCACAGCCTCTCCAGCAGCTGTTATTTTTTTAGTCATTGATAATTGCCATTCTGACTGGAGTTAGGTGGTATCTCAGTGTGGTTTTGATTTGCATCTCCCTGATGATTAG
>NW_007247168.1:86100-105185 GCF_000164805.1 Carlito syrichta | reverse complement strand
TTGTTTTTTTCTTTTCAGCACTTTTTAGTTCCTTGTAGATCCAGGATGTTAAGCCTTTGTCAGACCTGGTGTTGGCAATATTTTTTCCCAGTCTGCAGGCTGTCTCCCTGCTCTCTTGATGGTTTCTTTGACCTTGCAGAAGCTTGTCAGTTTAATAAGGTCCCACTTGTCTATCATAATTAGATTCAGGTTCTGCATTTTTGGCAGGGGTGTCACAGAAGTGATGTGTGATGATAATAACTTTAAGCATCATTGATCATTATTGATTAAGGTGGAAGTTGCAAGATTTTTCTACTCTAAGCTAATCTTTCACCTGCCCTTTTTTAGTATATATTTTGTGGAAGGTAGTTTGAGAAGATGTACGTTTTCTGTTTAAATTTCAGTGATTAGTTTTAGCATGTATTGATTTTTTTTAGCTAAATTACTTTTGCAATGATAATTATCAGATGATGATTTTTAATTTTATACTTCTTTATTAGTTGACTTTTTCTGTAAGAAATAGATTTTATTTATTTATTTATTTAGAGTTGGAATCTCACTCTATCACCCAGGCTGGAGTGCAAGTGCATGCTTATGGCCACCACAGCCTTCAACCCGCTGGGTAAAGGTGATCCTTCCTCTTCAGCCTTCCAAGTAGCAGGAACTACAGGCACATGCCAGCATGCCCAGCTAATTTTTTGATTTTAATGTAGATTTGATGAGGTCTCACCAAGTTGCCCAAGCCAGTCTTAAACCTGTGGACTCAGGCAATCTTCTCACCTTGGCCTCCCAAAGTGCTGGGTTTATAGGCATAAGTCACTGCGCCAGGCCCAAGAAATAGATTTTAAAAGAATTTAATTGTTTATACCAGTATGGATTATGGACTACTATTTTACTTAATAAGATATAATTTATTATTATCATTATTTATTTTATTGCTCAAATAGCCTATTTGGTTAGTTTGAACCCTTCAGGCTGGCTTCTGCATTAATTTTGTTTTATTTCTGTTTTTCTTTTGAAACATCAGTAACTCATTTTTCTTTTTTAGAAAATAGAGACAGTATTTTGCTATGTTGCCCAGGCGGATCTCAAACTGCTAATTTCAAGCTATCCTTTTTTCTCGACTCCCCAAAATGCTGGCTGAGATTACAGGCATGAGTCACAGTGACTGCCTGTCCCATCATAAAGTTCTTCCATACTTTCCGACATAGCAAGATGTTCTTGTCCCTTCCCTGCCTAGGCTTAGGGTCAATCATTTCTGCAAGGAACTCTGATTTATTCTGGGGAAAATGCTATTTAAGAACCAAGATCTCTGATCTAGATGTGGTCATTGCCATTGAGGTGTCCTCTGCTTAGGCCATGCCAGTCATTCAATAAAGCTAAGAAATGTGCGTATACACACACACACACACACACACACACACACACACACACACACACACACAGAGAGAGAGAGAGAGAGAGACATATCTTTTCTTTTATGTCCTTCTTAATTTTTATATCTTGATAAATTGAAAATCATGATTTCACACTAATAACTTTAATTTCAGTAGTTCTCTCTATTTGTTTAATTTTATTTTAAAGATGTGGTATACAATTCAGAATTAGGTACATAAGTGGTCAATATACAGATGAAGTTTGGACCTCCCATTGGTCCTCATTTCGCCTGGTTCAGGATCAGATATCCTTATTAATGTTATGTGCCTCACTTGCTCCCCTGGCAGTGTTCTGTTTCTGCCAATCCCTTACTTGTAGCATTATGATAAATGTTCAGGGTCTTCTTATGCGTGAGAACATGTGGTACTCAGTTCTTTGTTTCAGTGATAGATTACTGAATATTATAGACTCTAAATCCATCCAAGTTGCTCTGAAGACCATATGTTTGTCCTTCTTTATGACTGCGTAATATTTCGTGGTTTTTTTTTTTTTTTTTGAGTTGGAGTCTCACTCTGTCACCCAGACTGGAGTGCAGTGGCTGCTCCCGGCCAATGCAGCCTCGACCTGCTGGAGCTCTGGCGATCCTTCCTCCTTAGCCTTCCAAGCAGCCGAAACTACAGGCACATGCTACCATGCCCGGCTAATTTTTGACTTATTGTAGAGATGAGGTCTCGCCAAGTTGCCCAGGTGGGTCTCGAACCCGCAGGCTCAGGCAATCCACTCACCTCAGCCTCCCAAAGGCATGGGATTACAGGCTGAGCCACCGAGCCTGGCTAATTGCGTAATATTTCAACATGTGTATACACCATATTTTTTTTATCCAGTTCACTTCTCCTGGGCAGCACAGATGGTTGGTTCCATGTTTTTGCCAACGTGAATAGTGCTGCAATAAACATAAGTGTGCAGACATCTTTTTTGTAGAATAATTTGAGTTCTTCCAGGTATATTCCCAGAAGGGAGATTGCTGAATCATATGGAAGGTCGATTTTTAGATCTTTTAGAAGTCACTACACTGTTTTCTACAGAGATTGTACTGATTTACACTCCCACCACAGTGTAGAAGCATTCCCTTTTCCCTGCATCCTCTTCAACATCTGTTGTTCTTTGAATTATTGGTTATGCCCACCATGACTGGAGTTAGATGGTATCTTAGTGTGGTTTTGATTTGCATTTCTTTGATGATTAGTGAAGCTGAACATTTTAAAATGTATCTCTTGACTGCTCATATCTTATTTTGAGAAGTGTCCATTCATGTCTTTTGCCCACTTTTTAATAAAGCTGGTTCTTTTTTCCTTTCAGCACATTTGAGTCACTTGTAGATTCTAACCTGTTAGGCCTTTGTCAGATAGACAATTGGCAAATATTTTTTCCCATTCTCCCCATTCTCTTGATTGTTAGTTTTGCTTTGCAGAAGCTTTTCTGTTTGATGAGGTCCAACTTGTTTATCTTATCTTTTATTGTGTGGTCTAATGGGGTTTTGATCAGGAATTAGTTGCCTATTTGAATGTCTGTAAGTGTGTCTCCTGCATTTTCGAAGATTCTTATAGTTTGAGGTTTTATATTTAGGTCTTTGATCTATTTAGAGTTGTTTTTTGTATATGGTGATAGGTAGGGGTCCTGTTTTATTCTTCTGCATGTAGTCAGCCAGTTTTCCCCACACCATTCACTGAATAGGTTCTCCTCTCCCCAGTGATTGTTATTGGTGGCTTTGTTGAAGATGAGTTGGTTGAGAAATTGAAGTTTTGCTTCTGGAATCTGTATATTGGGCTAAATGCCTGTTTTTGTACCAATACCAGGTTGTTTTGATTATTGTAGCCTTATAATAAAGTTTGAATCTGGAAGTGTGATACCTCCTGCATTATTTATTTTGCTGATGATTGTTTTGGCTATTCATGGTCATTTTGGTTTCCACATGAATTTCTATATTGTCATTTCCAGGTCTGAGAAGAATGATGTTGGTAATTTAATGGATATTGCATTGAATCTGTAGATTGCCTTGGGTACGATGGACATCTTAACAATGTTGTTTCTTCCAATCCATGAGCATGTAATATTTTTCTATTTGGTTGTGTCTTCTTTGATTTCCTTGAACAGTGCTTTGTAGTTTTTGTTGTAAGGGTCTTTTAGTTCTCTGGTGAGGAAGATGCCAAGGTATTTCATTCTTTAGTGGATATTATGAATGGGATTATCTTTTTATTTGTTTCTCTGCCTGTTTGTTGTCAGTGTATAAGAATGTGGCTGTCATTTACACATTTCTTTTGTACACTGAGACTTTGCCAAACCCCTTTATCAGTGCAAGAAGGTTTTTGACAGATTTCCCTTGGGCTTTCCTGGTGTTGCATCATATTGTCCACAAAGAGGGATCACTTAACTTCAACCTCCTCTTTTCCTGTTTGGATACCCCTGATTTCTTTCTCTTGTCTGATTGTTCTAGCTAGGACTTCCAACTCTATGTTGAACAGGAGGGGTGGGCAGCTTTGTCGTGTTCTGGTTTTCAGGAGAAATGCCTTCAATTTCTGTTCATTTAGTAGTATGTTGACTGTAGGTTTATCATAGATGATTTTTACTATTTTAAGATATGTTACCTCTGTAACTAGATATTTAAGGGTTTTTATCAAGAATGGATGCTGGATTTTGTTGAAAGTTTTTCCGTGCATAATGATATGATTATGTGGTTCTTGTTTTTACATTTGTTGATGTGTTTAATTACAGTTATTGTCTTGCGGATGTTGAATCAGTCCTTCATCCCAGGGATGAAGTCTACTTGGTCATGGTGGATAATTCTTGAGATGTGTTGTTGGATCCAATTTGCTAGAATCTTGTTGAGAATTTTTGCATCTATGTTCATCAGGGATATTTACCTGTAGTTCTTTTTCCTTGTTGGGTCTTTGCCTGGTTTGGGCATCATTGTGATGTTAGCTTAATAACATGTTTCGGAGCATTCCATCTTTCTCAATTGCCTGAAATACTTTCAATAGGATAGGCATCAGTTCCTCCTTGAATGTTTTGTAGAATTCTGCTGGAAAGCCTTCTGGTCCAGGGCTGTTTTTTTGTAGATACTTTTCTTATGATGGAATCATTTTCCCAAGTTTTTATTGGTCTGTTTAGGGTCTCAATTTCTTCTTGTTTCAACATTAGAAGGTAGTGTGATGTCAGAAAGTTCTCCATTTTATTTAGGTTTTCAAGTTTGTTTCCATACAGCTGTACATAGTAATCTCTGATAATAATTTGTATTTCTTTAGGGTCAGTTGTGACTTGATCTATTGCATTTCTGATTGTTTTATTTGGGCTTCCCCCCCCCCTTTTTCTTGGTCAATCTGGCTAGAGGTTGGTCTTTCAATCTTTCTTATCCTTTCAAAGTACCAGCTTTTTACTTTGTTTATTTTTTTTCTATGATATTGTTGTCTTTTAGGTCTTGTATTTGGGCTTTTACTTTGGTGATCTGGATTCTTCTTCTGAAGTTAGGGTTTTAGTGGTCTTGTCTTTCCAATTCTCTTAGCCGATTTGTTAGACTATTAACTCATGATTTTTCTAGTTTCTTGATATGTGTGCATAGAGCAATAAATTTCTCTCTTAGTACTGATTCATGGCATGTCAGAAGTTTTGGTAAATGTATCATTGTTTTCATTCGTTTCCAAGAATATTTTAATTTTTGTTTTGATTTCTGTGTTGACCTAGGAGTTGATCAGCATTATACTATTTAGTGTCCATGTCATTGTGTGCTTTAGTAGGATATTACTGGTAGCAATATTTATTTTTATTCCACTATGGCCTGAGAAGGTGCATGGTAGTATTTCAATCTCATGAAATTTGTTCATGCTTGATTTATGGCCAAGGATGTGGTTGATCGTGGAGTATGCTCCAGGTGGTTATGAGTAGAAGGTATATCTATTCCTTGGTTGTTGGGTGGGATATTCTTTACATATCTATTAAGCCCATTTGGTCAAGTGTCAACTTGAGGTTTCAAATCCCCTTATTGATTTTTTGCCTTGATGACTTATTTAGAGTTGTTAGTGGTATTTAAGTCCCCAGCTATGATAGTGTTAGGGTCAATATCTTTTTTTACTTTATTTATTAATTGCTTTTAAAACCTGGTGCTCCTATGTTGGGTGAGTATATGCTTAGGATGGATATTTCCTGTTGATGGATTGAACATTTTATCATTATATAGTGTCCTTCCATATCTTTTAAAAATTTTGATAACTTGAAGGTTGTTTTGTCTATTAGAATCATGACTCCCACCTTTTTTTGTTTTCTTTATGCCTGAAAGTTTGTTTTTCATTCTCTGACTTTGAGCCTTTTGGTGTCCTTTGTAGTGAGATGAGTTTCCTGAAGGCAGTATATTGTTGTGTTGTGCTTTTTTATCCAATTTGCCATTCTATGTCTTTTCAGTGTTGCATTTAGTTCATTTAGGTTCAGACTGACTATTTAAATGTAAGAGTTTATCCCCATCATTAGGCTCTTATAAAGTTTTGGGTTGATGTATGTGTATGTTTTTAATTTTGCAGTTGTAATGAATTATCTGTTGGTTCTGTTTTCCTGTATGTTTGCAAAGTGCATGCTCTTTTTTTTTTTTTTCCCCCATTCTTAATACCTTCTTAAGTGTCTCCTGTAGTGCTGTTCTGGAAGTAGCATGAACTCTTAGGGAATGGATGTCTGGGAAGAATTTTTTATTCTCTATAACTGATGAAGCTTAGCTAGACTGAGTAGGAAATTTTGATTGGAATTATTTATATTTAGAAGTTTGAAGATTGGTTCCAGTTCCTTCTAGTCTGTAGTGTGTCTGGAGATAAGTCTGCTGCTATTCTAATTGGTCTTCCCTGGTAGGTAGCCTGAGCTTTCTTTCTTGTTGCCTTTAGGATTTTCTCTTTTATACCTGCTTTGTGTAAGTAAATTACTATGTGTCTAGGAGTTGGTCTTCTCATTTGAGGACTTGTAGGGGTTCTCTGAATATTTTTGTTTGGACAATCGCATCTCTGATGAGATTAGGAAAATTTTCTTGGATAACTTCATAGAATGCTTTTCCAAGGTGTTTCCTGTCTCCCTTTCTGTTTCAGGTATACCAATGAGGCATACCTTCAGCCTCTTAATATAGTTGCACAACTCTTGGAGGCTTTGTTATGTCTTTCTAAGTTTTCTTTCTATTTTTTTAACAGATTGAGTTAGTTCCATATTTCTGTATTCCAAGCTGTGTGATTCTTTCTTCTGCTTGGTCAAGTCTACTTTCCATGCTTTTCAGTTTATTATTTATTTCATGGATGGTGTTTTTTATGGCCAATATCTCTGCTATTTTTTCATATTTTCCTCTTGTATGTCTTGATTCTTATTCATCCTCTCCATTCATTCTCTGATATTTGCATTTGTGATCTGAGACAAGTTGTTCTGGGAGGTCTTCATTGTTTAAATTTCAAAGTCTATATTCTTGGACACTATCCTTTTCAAACTCTATGGGTTACTTGTGTTTTTGTTGTTGTTGTTGTTGTTGTTGTTGTTGTTGTTGATTTCTCTTCACTTGTGATGGGTTTTTCTTTTCTCTTTACTTCCATTCTTCAGTGAGAGAGGGAGTAGATTCACTTCTGTTTGCCCAGCCTCCTTTTCTTCCCTAGGTAGAACCTACAAATTTGTTCAATGTTGAAGCTGGGTTGGTAATGGAAAGTTGTATTGTCTTTTCTCAGTTTTGAGATTTGAATAAGATGTCTTGGGGGGGAGCTAATATTAAAAAACTGCCTACAAATTACAATGTTCATTGACTTGTGTGTGGACCCCCTAGGACCCATTTCCCATCACTTTACAAGATTTCCATTTGATGGGGACATATATAACCCCAAGTACAAAATACCATGAGGAAAAGGAAAGTAACTGAGAGAGAAGGGAGAAGTAAAGACAATGAAGATAAAGAAGTAGAAAAGGAAAAACAAACAAACCAACAGACAAACAGACCAATAAAAATAAAAAGGAAAACCAACAAAATGAAGATACCTTCACAGTCATGTATACTTTTATGTGAAAAAGAATAAAAAGGAACAAAACAAGAGTAAATACACAAATACACACACCAAATATATACAGAGAACAAGGGGAAAAAAGCCCTTTTGCAATCCTTGAACACTTGCTTGTGGTAGTTTCTGAAATTTTGGATTCCTTTTTTGCCAGAGTGCTGGCTAAGCACTGCTACTCTTGGGTCATGGCAGGAAGGTGGGGGCTCCAGCCTCTAGACCCACCCTCTTGTTCACCATCCAGTCAGGGGGAGGCTATGAACTGCCCCTAACTGATCTGCCTGTGTTCAGCTCTTCTCATTTGTGGTGATCAGGTTGCTCCCTGCATGGGTCAGATGCCTCACAGACCCCTGGAGGATGGGGGTTGGATCAGTTCAAAACTCAACCCTACTCATTTGCTGTGGGCTGGATTCTTTGCTTCTGATTGCACCTGTAGTCCTGCAAATGGTCCAGTGTGGGGGATGGTGCAACTGGGTCTCTGCACTAGCCCTTTCTGTCCAGGGATAATGCACTGGGGTATCCTCTCTGGTTTAATAGTGATCAACCTTAGAGACGTGAAAAATTCACCCCTTAGTCTCAGTGGGTAGCTCTTCTGTTCAAATGGGCAGGCAGGAGCATGTCTTTGCCTGGGGTCCAGGACAAAGGCAGTGAGGACGCTTTTGTGTCTTTTCCTCTGTTGAGACTTAGTACTTATCCCCACGTGGTACTTTCTTCATAGTCCCTGCTGCCAGTGTTCAATCAGGCTCTGGAGGTTGTGGTGGTGGGTGGCACCAATCAACAACTGTTTTTCACCACTTTCTTCCAGGTAGGCTTCCAAAGATGGTGCCTGCTTCTGGGCTGTGGAACATGCTGGGCTCTGAGTAACACTGTAAGGGGCAGTCCACCTTAGTAGGACAGCTCAGGCTACTTGTTCCTGTGTCCCCACTCAGTCAGACACTCACACACTCACTTGCACATACGCTTGCATGCATATTCATTATTACACACACTCACTTATACAGAGTCTCACACTCTCTTACTGACTCTGTTGCCATCATGGAATCCTCAGTTCTCTATATTTAAAAAGGGATGAATTCTTACTAATGCCTCCAATCCATACCAATACCTCAAATTCCTATTCTGATCCAGCACCACAAGGTACATTTTAATCTCTTACTTTTTCTATTTGGAACTCCCTCCTCAGGTCATAAGAAACATATATTTCCATTTACCCACAGTATCCTTACCCACAGTATTGGATTGATGCCCTATATGTGTAACCAATCTCCCACTGTCATTACTACCATCCTTTCTGCACAGTTACCTCTTTGCCCTTCTTGGGCTTTGATCACCCACCAGGATGATTTCTTATACTTCCCTTCTTCCCCTAACTCCCTTGTTCATTTTTGTCAGGCTTCACAACCCCACATTAGGCTACATGCATGCTCTCTTCATGGGCTGGAGCTCCGACAACACATGCAGAGTTTCTGATGCACTTCCAGATGCTCTTCAATCCATTTGCCCTTCAGTGTCACTCAGAGATGTGCCACTGCCCCATTCCCCTATAGACTTTTAACTTACTCATGTCATTTAATAGTTTTTAGACTGAGTGTTAGGAAAGAAGAGTGGGAAGAAATAAGAAAAACAAGAAAGAAGGAAGATAGAAAGCAAGCAAGTAAGAATGAACACTGTGTCATTATTTAAATGCTCAGAGAACTATCTCTATATTACAGGTGTGAATGTGGACACTTTCACATACAGTTGGGAGTCCTCATTATTTCAGTTCTCCAATAGTAACATTTAACTGGAGGCTGCTGAAAACAGTAATCATGCCAAAAAGTTTGTGGTTTTATAATAAAGTACAAAGTAGATGCAGCAGAAATATTTAAATCTGCTCAATGATCTTTGAGATCAATTTCATCTGTATAATTACAAGATTCTTGAGGAAAGAAATAGGTTTCAGGACTATGAAGAAGATTTGGGAGAATTTTGTATTATCAGGGATTAGGTATGTGATTGTTTTGTTTTGGTTTCTAAATACCAGAGAGGCAAAAAGATAATTAGATGGTGAAAGATTATCATCATCCTGGTTTGGGTTTATAGGTTGGTAATAATTTGATTGCCCACAGCATTGATTAGCCTCTGATACAAAGTAGAGAGTAACTCTTGAAATTAAAGCCTACACTGACTGCACTGGCAAGGATGACAAATCACACCCGTCAACTGCCTCTGAAGATCCTGGACCAGATGAGATTTTTGCATATTTTCAATTTTAGGTTCTCATGTACTTGGATCAAAATCCTCATATTTTAGGCAAATATGGTCAATGTTCTTTCACAGTCAATATTTATGATTCTAAACCTGTGTCAAAATGACTCTAAATGATCATATTTGGCAAAATATTATATGTAACAAGCTCAAAATTAAGTACAAACATAATTACTGTGTTGAGGAAGGGAAAGCATCCAAGAGTTGTTAGTTTATGCTTTTCAGAAAATACACATATATAGACACACAAAAACGCTACAATGATAGGCAGAAACTAGCAATTTATAATTTGGAAAGCATTTTAAAAATGAAATCTGTCTTTTTCTAGGATCATTTTTATGTCTACATATACAAAGAGGATTACTTCCATATGTAGATGATATAGATGAAGTTCTTTATTATTTGGATAACTCTAGAATAAAAATAACTATATTAAGTAATCAATCTCCTGTTAAAATGAAATACTTTACTGTGGCATGCTAAATAAATGATTATAAGGGACAAAAGTATTGATGTTGGATATGGAAAATCCATTCTTCTTGCATATGTACACACCTCACCTTCCACTAAAAGGGGGCCTCTATGCAGTCTGGAAATAATAAACAGTGAATAAAAAACAGTAAAGGAGACAGGAAAGCTAAGTCAACGTACATATTATAGAACATAGTGTGAGGGATGGTTATTTGTATTTAACTATGATTTACTTAAATCGATACTCGTAAGAACTTTTATAGGAAGTCTTCCTTTTCTATTGACAAAACTTTAACTTTTCTAAATCAAAATGTTTATTGAATAATAACCAAATAGATTTAATGTATTTTTTTGAAATCCCTTGTTTTTGCCTTTAAACATGGATAATAACGCAAGGACATCTAAAATGTAAATGAGAAGTTTAAGGTCACCTTAATTTTTTAGTATAGGTCATCTATAAATGGACTGTTTCAGCTGTCTGGTTTAATGTAAGACTTTTGTGTTTTTATTAAGAGGTCAAAAATGTTCCCAGGTTATGTCATTAGTTGTTAAATTTGTGATTAAATCAAATGTATTACTTTTTTGGTTACATGGAAACCACCTGGATTTATATACTCAATTTTTCATTTCAGATTTTTTCAGATAGTATTTAAAGAATGTGATTATTACAACTTTAAAAGATTTTATTCTTTATTTTTCTTTGTGCAAATATGATTTTTGTATTGTTTCTATTGTATATATTATTTTCTCCTATCACCCAAATTATCTTGATATTTGATCTCTGTTAGTCTTTCTAGACTAGGTGTTACCTCCATAGATATTTTAATATCTTTCTAATACTTCCATACCTCCACTTTATTTTTTTAAAATTTTTATTTTTTTGAGGTGGAGTCTCACTCTGTCGCCCAGACTGGAGTGCAGTGGCCGCTCCCGGCCACCACCGAGCCTCGACCTGCTGGGCTCTGGCGATCCTTCCGCCTCAGCATTCCAGGTAGCCGGAATTACAGGCATGCGCTACCACGCCCGGCTGATTTTTGATTTATTGTTGAGATGAGGTCTCGCTGCCCAGGCGGGTCTTGAACCCTCAGGCTCAGGCAATCCACTCACCTCAGCCTCCCAAAGGCGCAGGATTACAGGCTGAGCCACCGAGCCCGGCTCATACCTCCACTTTAATTGACTTATTTCATTTACTTTGCATTACAAATGATGTCCTCAATTGTCTTCTTTATATCATTGACTTGATAAAGTTGTTGACAGTCTATTCCTTATTGCTTCTCACAGCATTCATTCAGTAAGTTCTTGTGTCTTCTTGTTCTCAGGGATTATCTCTCAGTTCTATTCTTTATTTACATTTTGTATTCTATATGCATAATTTTCTATCATAACATCTACATAATCGCATTATTTTCAATGGAATAATGTCTATCCAATCCTCATATTTGCCATTTTTTTTTTTTGGCTACCATCCTTGTTTATGAGGATATATTTTGAACAATCTAGTTAGAGATTATGTTGAAATGCTGTGAGGTGATATAGGACTAATTTTGCACAATTAAGCAAATATTTCCTTTCAACTGAGTGGTTCCCTACAGATTTTGAACTATACATAGTGTTGCAATTAGCCCAGACATTTTCATAACAGGTAGAGTTGAAGATAAGCATTATAAGTTGAAAGGTTTTAATTGAGTTGTAGTTATTTTCCTTCCCATAGTCTCATTTCTTTCTTTTTTTCCACACTATTTTAAATTTATTTTGGTAAGGATTGTGTCTATAAAGTAAACACAAAATTGAAGAAAAGACATAGTCTCATTTCTACGATACCTTTTTCTCAATAGATTCATTGCTCCATATACCTATTCAGCAATTTGTTATTAGTACTTGCTTTGTACCAGGTACTGTCTCAGGCATTTGGGATACATCATTTCAGGAAAAAAAAAATCCCCCCTTCATAAAGTTTATGGTCTAATTAGCAGAGATAGACAATGAATAAATTATATATATGTGTGTACATATGTATGTATAATAAATGATTGAGAAAGTCTGTATAAGAAGGTAAAATTATCAGACAACTGGTGCAAAGGCCCTAAGATGAGTGTGAGCCTAGTATGTCTGACAAATAAACACTAGTGTGTTAGGAACATTGTGGTGGCAGGATGGGTGGGAGGAAGTGCAGCAGGTAAGAACACAAATGCAGCAGGGGCTTAGATTGTGCAGGAACTTGCAAGGCATTGTAAAAACTTTGCTTTTACTCAAAATACATAAAGAATCATGGTATGGCTTTGACAAGAGGAGCGATGTGATCACTTTAGAGAATTGTACTGAGAATAGCTGTAGGAGGCCTAGGGTGTTGTAGCAGAGAGACCAAGAAGTAAATTCAATAATCCTGGTGAGAGATAACAGATGAGAGTGGTAGAATTAAGATGGAGATGTGGTTCAGATTATGATTATTATGTGAAGGACAAGTGAAATTGCTGATGGGATATGAGCTGTGAAAAGCATGTAGAAGTCAATATGAGGCCCAATATTTTTATATGTATTTTCAGTGTCCTTTCTTGTTCTTCATATTTTTCTTCTGATAATGTGTTTATATGCTAGAGATATAACTGCTACATATCATTTCATTTCTACTAAAATGCTTTATCAAAATGAACAAGTGAATGAATGAATTACTGGGTGAATGAATGTATATGTCAAGGCGTGGCCAGACCTTTGTTTGCTTTAGATCGTTTTCCAACTGAATAGGAAAACAAACTCCATATAGAAAAAATACCATTTTCCCAATTTGATTATATAATAATTAAACTGCTCTCTAAAAAAAAGGGATTCTGTTAAACACAGGATAATATTTGTCTCAATGGGTAAATAAAACTGAAACCTCAATTTTTTATTTGCACATTTTCTTTTTAAATTACTCTTTTCATTTATATATTACCACATTTGTAATTTTATATTATTTCACAGTGTCCGCTTTCAATTATGACATTATTTATGTTACTATTTGTTTGTATTCATTTTAGTTAGTTTTCAAATATTATATTTGGAAAAACATCCTATGTTATGATACATAGAAATATAATGGATTTGCTATTCACAAAAATTCTTCTAATAAAATTATTTATGCCACCTAATATTTCTGTGTGGCACATTCTATGCTGATTTCTATGACATAATATTGGAATAATTTCTAGTTTCAGTATTTTGGCATTGGTGATATTTATTTAATTTTTTATTATCAATGAATGAAATTTGATTAATTATTGTTATAATATATTGTTATTGCTTCTTTTAATCGTTTTCTATTTCATTGACATAGTTCCTTGACATCTTATTTTCTTTTCTTAATTTCAACTCCATATTCCTAAATAACCAAAGACATTTAAACTGGATGGGGTAGTTATAGTACAATTTCTGTGCTTTTCACATATGATTCCAAGCGTTCAATGTGACAAACCATTATACATATTTAGTAGTATCTACAAGTGAGGTAGCTGTTAAAATCACTCGTGTTCCTATTTTATATTTTCAGTTTCTTTTTCTTCTATTCCACAGACTGATCTTCCTTCTTTGCTTATTTGATGTAAATGTAGGAGTGTAGGAGAGAATGGAACATTTTAAGGTTAACAGATCATTCTACTTTTTTCTAAGAAGACAAAATTAAGAATAGGGCTTGCAAAGAATTTTCGTAAATAGAAAATCCATCATATCCATGTGTCGGAATTAACATGTCAGTATTGTGCTTGGTAAGAAATATAAGAAAAACTTTTAATGAACAAAGGTCTTTAAAAATCATCCTCCTTGTAACTTCCATTTAAAAAGATCTCAAATAGTCATTTTACATTTTGACTTCAGAAGAACTCTAAGTCATGTGATATTTTAAAAACAATGTATTGATATAATTTGAGACAGAAAATATGCGATATATTTGAATATTTGTTCTTATGTGATTGAAGTGTATATGAAACTGTTTACAAGTTTCTTATTTTGGTAATAATACATACACACACACACACGTATATATATATATGCTTTTTCTATTTAAATGATCCTGTTTTGAATCCTATTATAAAGAGAAAAGTCATTTCCAAACAAGATAATTATTTATTATTTTAGTTATTATGTATACAAAATTATTATTTTGATTTCCCATATATATGTTCATTGATATATTTTTATGAGGGGTGTGTATGTATTTGTTTTGTTTTGTTTTTGAGTTGGAGTCTCACTCTGTCGCCCAGACTGGAGTGCAGTGGCCACTACCAGCCACCGCAGCCTCGACCTGCTGGGCTCTGGCGATCCTTCCGCCTCAGCCTTCCGAGTAGCCGGAATTACAGGCATGCGCTACCACGCCCAGCTGATTTTTTTGATTTATTTAGAGATGAGGTCTCGCTAAGTTGCCCAGGCAGGTCTCGAACCCGCGGGCTCAGGCATCCACTCACCTCAGCCTCTCAAAGACGCTGGATTACAGGCTGAGCCACCGAGCCCGGCTTGTGTATGTATTTGTTAATGATGTTATGAATGAAAATAATATTCTGAGCAATAAAATTCCTTCTTAGGAAGAGATTCATTGTTAGTGAGTCAGTATATTGATAAGTTTGTTGGGATGAAAAATAAGATCTCATTAGAGGCGTCACTGAGTGTGGCAAGCTGCCTGATAAGATGGTCCTCAATGATCACTTCAGTCCTAGGACTGAAGTCCTTGTGCTTTCCTCTCCACTTGTGTATGGACTTAACCTAATAAACCCGTTCTAACAAACAGAATACTCCAAAACTGATGGAATGCCATTGCAAAAATACTATAACTTCCTTCTTGCATCCTCTCTCTCTGCCTTTTCCCCGTCGTTTACTCTGATGAAGAAAGCTGCCATGTTCGAATTGCTTTACAGGGAGGCCAAAATGGCAAGATACTCTGAGCAGCCTTTAGCCAACAGCCAGTGAGAAATTAAATCTTGTCAACAAATAACTGAATGTGAAAGTCGATCCTTGGAGTCTGTAGATGACTTCAGTCCTGACTGAAACCTTGATTACAACCTTGAGAGGCCTTGAAACAGATGACCCAGATAAGCTGCACCCAGATTCCTGACCTACAGAAACTGCGATAATATTATGTTTGAAGCCACTGATTTTCAAGGCAATTTGTAATAAATAATACACTGAGTTAGAATATATAAACTGTTCTCTAAGAAGAGGTGGTCTGATAAATTAGTGAGTGAAGAAAAGCTAAACACCAGAGATAAATAGTTCCCAATGGTAGCAAAATATGACTTTCATTTGGAGAGGGATTTGGGGGGAAAAATTGAGGTACCAAGTGAGAATTATTATGAAAATTTTAGAGGATTGCAATGCGATAGGCATACAAAGTTTTTTTCTTAATTTCCAAATAACATATTTAGTAAAATCTGTATTATTTACAAATATACTTTTTTTAATTAATTTATTTTTTTTTTGAGTTGGAGTCGCACTCTGTCGCCCAGACTGGAGTGCAGTGGCCGCTCCCGGCCATCCCAACCTCGACCTGCTGGGCTCCGGCGATCCTTCCGCCTCAGCCTTCCATGTAGCCGGAATTACAGGCATGCGCTACCACGCCGGGCTGATTTTTTTTTTTTTTTTTAATTTATTGTAGAGATGAGGTCTCGCTGCCCAGGCAGGTCTCGAACCCGCGGGCTCAGGCAATCCACTCACCTCAGCCTCCCAAAGGCGCGGGATTACAGGCTGAGCCACAGAGCCTGGCAACAAATATACTATTGAATTGGACCTCTACTGAAGGGATGTAATAACAAATTGTGAATTGCTTAAAGTTGAACACAGGAGAAGCCTTGAGGCAGCTCTTGGGAGGCCAACACATTGGAGTATGTCTTATTTTTTTAATTTTATGTTTAAAACCACTTTACTGAGGCATGATTGAACAAAAGAGCTGTGTATACTTATTATATACAAACAAATTAGTTTGGAGATACATATACATTCATGAAATCATCACCATGATTAGGGCCATAAACGTATTCACCACTTTGAAAGTTTCTTCCTGCTGTCATTATTTATTATGAGTTGTAATAAAAACACAATATAAAAGTACCTTCTTAGTAAATTCCTAAGTATACAATACAGTGTTGTTAACTATAAGCACTAAATTATCAAATAGATCTCTAGGACTTATCTTGCATATGTGAAACTTTGTAACATTTGACTAATGTTTTCTCAGTTTCCTCTCTCTCCAGTCCCTGGCACTAGCCATTTTATCCTCTTTTTCTAGGAACTTAACTAGTTCAGATTTTTCATGTAAGTGGTATTGCATTGAAGTTGTCCTTTTGTGTCTGACTTAATTCCACTTAACATAATGTCTAGTAAGTTAATTCATGTTGTCAGAAATGGCAGGAGTTTCTTTTCTTTTACAGGTGATGATATTCCATTGTATGTATGTACCACATTTTCTTCATCTGTTGATGGACATGAGTTGCTTCCGTGTCTTGACTATTGTGAATAATGCCACAATGAACATAGAGGTACAAATACCTCTTTGAGATTTTATTTCAAATTTTGGGGGCATATAGCCAGAAGTGGGAGTGATGAATCATATGATTGTTCTATTTTTAATGTTTGGAGGAAACATCATGCTATTTTCCATAGTAAATATACCAACTTACATTCCCACCAACAGTGCATAAGGGTTCCCTTTTCTCTACATCATTGCTGATACTTTTTATCTTTTTTTTCCCAGTAGTAGCAATCTTAACACATGTGTGGTGATATGTCATTATAGTTCTGATTTGCATTTTCCTGATAATCAATGATGTTGAGCAGCTTCTTGGAGTATGCCTAAATAATTTGGTTCCAACTAAGTTAAATTATGGGAATTATTATTTTGTAGGAAAATACCACTGGATTATGTTTATGGACACAGATTATCAGTACAACTTCTAATATTAGTAAATATGTAGAAAAATATAGACTAGAAAACATATAATATACATTTTTATTCATAAATTATTTGACATTTTGTACAACAATTTTATTGTAAAAAAAGAATTAGTTTCTGGCCTTTAAAGACACTTTTAGAGAGCATTACTAAAATTCTTTAAAAATGCTATCCAATATACATGTAATAAAAAGATATTAGGAATACGGAAAATCCCAGAAAATGGCATATTCATGCACTTGAGTTAGAGAGAAGCTGATGTGAAAGAAACCTGCAGAAATGCTATCTTTATTTTGTTTTTTTCTTGATTCAGTAGGAAATAACCCAAAGATCTAAAAGACATTCAGATTTGGGGGAGTTATCACGTGATGTGGTTCTTCCAGGTCTATGCTAAGAGTCTAAGCTTGAAATTCTTATATATTGTATACACTGAAAATATGTATAATACTCATTTTCAAAAAAAGTGAAATTCTGTTGTTTGTAAACTTTATTTATTGCTTTTAGGGGAAATCTATGATAGATAACCACAACCTTTTTTTTTTCAATAACTTTTAGGTAATAAGTGTCTAGTAATTTCTAGATGCAATAACCAGAATATTTTAATAATTTAAAATTATTGGTTCTGAGTAACATCAACACCTTAAATTTCATTGAAGGGTGATCTCTTCCTCTCTAGCTCAGGCCTACTATAAGCCTGGAAGTTTATGAGGTGGTAGAAGAAAAAAACATTGGCTCTTAGTCTGATTTTTCCACTTTTTTCCATCTGCTCATCTGCACTAGCAGTCTAACTATATTTTCTAACTCCTTTAGGTCTGTGTTGGAAGAAAGGAGAGGCAAGACAAGATGCCACTTAAGCATCATTGCTCTCCATGTTTGGCATGTGCACTTAAGGAGCCTCTTGGTGTAAGGCAGTTGTTGAAGGTAGTGTAAGGTAGTTTCTCTTGAGGGATTTTGTGGGCTCCTGGGAGACCCCTAAGCAATTTGGATTTGTTACCTTCCATTTCCCTTATTCAGATGATGATGTATCCTTTGCTTACAGTTTTGCTTACCTTATGGTTTGCTTTTTTATAAATGGTCCTTCCTACACAAATGTACTATATAAAAATCTCATGGCTCCTGCTGACACCTGTTTGGGGAAAAATCTCTTTACAATACCTCCTGATCAATTATTTCTTCCTTCATGGTCACATCTCATCCCCAACAAATTGTGACAAAACAGACTGGTCCTAGTATTGCCTTTTATTTCTCCTTCATTGTCAGGAAAGCTATCCAATCACAAGTTTCCATTTGTTTTTTCTTTTCTCTTATCTTTGTGCCCAAATACTGCTAGGGTCAGGAGTCATGTTCTCTAGTCTCCTTCTCTACTTCTTCACCAAGTGAGGATAGAGGTGTGTGGGGAGGAAGATGTGCCACAGAAGTTTACCAGTCTTTTCCAAACAAATTATTTTTCTGCTTTTAGTTAATTCTCTTCAGTTTTTTAAATACTTTTGAGGTAGTTATGGGACCAAGAATTGCCAAATATTTTAGATCCACAGATAGTTTTGCACAGATGATCTAGTACCACACTTTAACACATTATGACATTTTTAACACATTATTATTTATATAATTAGGGTTTGTTGTCTGAAGGTATAAGAGTAGCCAAGGTTTTAAGCTTTCAAGGTCTTATAATAACGAAAATGTTGATCATTTTTAAATTATAGATTTTAGAAACAATGATGACTTTTAAATCCTGTAACTAAAGACAGGTAAGTGTGTTTATATTTTTAAAAATTTATCACTGGCCATTAGAGAAAAAAATGCAGTTTGTCTTATAGTTTAAGGAAAAGATTGTATGGAAAGATAACTAGAAGCATAAATTCTGTATTTTATAAATTGAGTCAATATTTAGAATTCAATAAATACTCTTAAGTTTTTGTTTTATTAGGACATTTAAAAAATCTTGTCCAGCTGGGCTCGGTGGCTCAGCCTGTAATCCCGTGCTTTGGGAGGCTGAGGTGAGCGGATTGCCTGAGCCCGCGGATTCGAGACCCACCTGGGCA
>NW_007247168.1:77440-86080 GCF_000164805.1 Carlito syrichta | reverse complement strand
TCCAGTCTGGGTGACCGAGTGAGACTCCAACTCAAAAATAAATAAATAAATAAATAAAAAATAAAAAGTCTTGTCCAAACTATCTTACATCAATGTTTTTAAAAATAATTGTTGTTTAGCTCATATTATTTTGTTTAATGGAGTTCATATTTTAAAATACAGAATAGTTTTCTAATTTCTATTTATCTTAATTAGATTCTCTAAAAAAGACTTATTGATCTTAAAACTATCTCAGGCAAGATAGTGTTTTATTAATGTCAGACAGTTACATCATACCTTAAAATATTTAACTCGTTTACTTGTATTCTCAGTTTATGTCTATTTATCTTCTATCTAGCTATCTATCTATCATCAATCTATCATCATCATCATTATCATCTGTCCTATCTAATATTCTTCTACCTGTTGCTAAATCCTATGAATCTTTTTATTGGCAATTATTGTTCTTATATAGGGATTGAGATTTTTTTCAGTTGGGATAAAGATTTTTTTGAGGAAGCATGGGAGGCTGATTTCGTCACTGGTTTTCATTACTGGTGTTGCTTAAGGCACAAAAATATGAGGAGACTCATCTGAGATAAATAATGTTGTGTAATAAGAAAGTTGGCTAACTTAAGTCTTATGTCTTCAAAGAGACATTTCTTACCAATCTCTTTCACCTTCGTCTCTCACTTCACTAAGTGCTTGATAACTTTATGGTTCATACTACCTTCAAGATGTTTAAAAGTATACCTGTTTCTTCTATATCTTTTGTTTTGTGTGTGTGTGTGTGTGTGTGTGTACAGATATATATTAGCTTTTCAACTGGGTTTTAAGTTTTATACAGAAAGAAACTTTTAAAAATATTCTTTGTATTCTGCACAACAAAGGTAAATGTATGTAATGAATACTAAATAAATACCTGTAAATGACTCAGTAAATTTATACTATAGAAATTACACCATGGTTTGTCCACAAAACTCCAGGACTACCTTCTTGGAGTTAACTGAAATCTTAACTACAGTCATGGCTAAGTAAACACAGGACTACTAAGGTAGTAGGGGACAAAAATACAATCAACTCCATGTTAATAACACACATCTTTCTTTTTTGCACAAAGGCACAAAATGCATTTATAAAGATTATGAGGTCACCATTTAGTCTAGGGTCTTATACTTGTATGTTTTCCCCTTTTTAACATTCATAAAAATAAGTGAGAATCCATGTGAAAATTTTTCAATTAATTTTTTATTACTTTGGACAATACTAAGTACTTTTTAAAAATAGTTTTATTAAGCAGTGTTTATTCTGGTGGTTTTGAATTTAACTGAAAACCCAAGGTCCTCTAAAAATAGATCCTTCTGAAAAATTAGGAGTCTAATCAAGACAATGTGTGGTCACATTTTATGTCTATTGAGAAAATATGATTGATGAGAAAAAGTATTTTTTAATATAAAATGTTTAAATAACTTTTCTGTGATTGACTCAGGTGTTAGGAAATGATCCTCAGATTTAAATAATTCTTCATTGTTTCTTATGTGTAAGAATATTTCAGTAACAGTGAGGAGTTCCAGCAGGAAGGCCCCTAGCTATTTATCTTTTTCAATCCATGTGGGCAGAGCTAAGAAATGAAAAATCAGTATGATTTCAGAGGACAGACTTTTAATTAAATGATACCCATAAGTCATCCTTTCTATTTTCTTAGAATTCTTTGTGAAAAATCTCTTTAATTTGGCTTTACTGCATAAATGTATGAATATGTTCACCATACTTCTAAATTGTTTCACCATTTTTAATCATTTCCCCCCTACTTATTGTAAAATACAACCTTTAACATTTTTTGAGTCTTTTGTTAGGCTCTTTATTTTTGCTCAGCTACAGTCAGCTTTAAAGGTTCTAAATGTTTAAAAATAGTAACACATACCTTTAAAATAATTCTTGAAGCATTTCAACAAAAAATCAAACTTTAAAAATTAAACTTAACCAGAGCTTTACAGGATTTGTAGACCACTTTACTACTGTGCTGTGAGAGTGTCATTTACATTTTAATTTCATGAGAGATTCAGATATCTTTGAGTATGTACTACTTGCTTGTCTAAATAACCCTGAAAGCAATCCCATGATCAATCATCTCTTAAATTAATAATAAAGAAATTCAATAGCATTTTTTTTCCATTTACAATAAAAGCACCATATTTGAAGTTACAGAAAAGAATAAAATATATAATTTCTGAGCACCTACTAAATGCTAGTTATTATTCACTAAACATTTTAGTCTTCATAAAAGCCTCTTTGTATATTATCTAGAGATGTTGAAACTGAGAGGATTATGTATGCCCAGAAGTACATAGTTCATGGTAGGATTTCAGTTGAGGTTTTCTGATTTCATAGTCTGGTTCCTTCCTCCTCACTCTCCTCAATATACAACTTGCATTCTCATAAAATTATTCTTACTTAAAAATTCAGAGTTTTGAATACAATCTATAAATAGAGTTTCAAATATTTGACAGTTGTAAATATGATTTTCTTTGTTATCCTTGCAATTCCCTTACAGTAAATTTTAAAAACATTTGTTTTGTTTTTACTCGTACAGAGTGAAAGAGATCTAGATGACTAGGTCACTTGAGGCTGAGAATGAAAATAAAGTTGGGATATGACACTTAGAAGTGAAGGGTCAGAGGGACAGCATATAAAGTTTCCAGACGCTCTGAGGACATAATTATATGAGAGCAGAGCAGATTATTAGAGCTTATAAGCTACACAAAAATGAATGGACCAGAGAAAAAAACCTACATTCATCAGAGTTTACTATAAGTAAAAATATGTAAGAATACAGTATTGTATTAGCTGGAAAAAAAAGCTATTTCTGTCAATCAAGTCTGATAAGACTGATAAAAGATGGCATATTTAATTTTATGCAAATTTGTTTATTTAATAATAAAATATTTCTGGAGCTTATACATTACTGATTTATTTAATCAGTAAGAAAATGTACTTTATTTTACCAACATACTGCTATCAAAATATATTACAGAAAGAGCAAAATGCAGGGAGAATAAATGATTATTTTCCAGTTTAGTTAAAACTCTACTCTGAGTTTCAGCTAGGAGGTATCAGCTGTAATAGTGCAATAGTAAGAAATGAAACCCGGAATTACCAATTCAAAAGTTGCCTAAATAAGTAAAATTTAGCAATCTTTGGGGGAATAAGTAAAATGATTTTTGAGCTATGATAAGACTTAGATGTTACTAAATAAATTATATTTTTAAAATGTATTTAATAGTACCTGTAAGTTATAAACTTGTATTATGGAAAATAAGATTCTTCTGCTCACAAGTACATAAGCATTAGCATTTACAGAACAGATATATTTGAATGTGGTATTTGTGTATGCAGAATCCTCTTAGTGCCTATCAAGTGGGAAGGCTAAACAATAAGGCAAACAAGAATGTGGTGAGGGAATCACAGCTCAGGATATGGCTTCTAGATTAAAGTGCAGTGAAAAAAATGAATTTATAAATTTACTAGAAATGAATATTCTATATGGGATAGACCCCTTTTAATCAAATGCATATGCATTTCTCTCCCTTGCTCTCCACAGAGGCTTTGCAGTGGACACAGGATTACTTTGAAAAAGTTGGAGTATTAGTGTTAACCTCTGTTCTTAATTTCATGCTAAATGAAGGAAACTTGGAGTTTGGGAAATACAGTGGGCAGTGGTTGTAAAAATGTAAATGACAAGAGGCTGACTCCTATAACCCGTGATTACAGAATAATGGACTGTCATCAGGAAGTATCTATAGTAGCACTGGGAGTGGGACCTTAGGGTCTTATTTACCGTGAAACTGTGGGTAGGTCACACTGAGGCTGGACTTGGATATTCTTAAGTCCTAAACAAGAGGGCTACATGGACGCACGATGAAATCTCAGCAAAATATGTCTGGAAAATTTTTGATTGGGCGTGGGCTGAAAGTCAATTGTAAATGAACACGCAGAGGAGTCACTTGTACACACATCAATGATGCTGCATATAAAGGATCTTGACAAAGAGGACATTATCCATAACCCACAAAATTTCTCTATGAAAAATTTCCCCAACCTTCAAATTCTTGAGGCTAGCTAATAACAGTTTAAGTCAAGCAAAATGTTTCCTGTTTCCTAGTTATGACTCAAGCAGGAAAGATCAGAAACTTAGGTTAGCAAACTGAAGAAAGAGAAGCTAGAAGAGAAAATAATTCTAATTATTGACTTCCATAGGCCTAAGTCAAAGGAGTAAAGTATTAGTTGTGAGTGAAAATTTGGAATTGTGGTTTTCACACTGGGCTGGACATCTTAAATACTTATATGGGACCATCTGTATTGAACCAAAGTAATTAAAAGACTGTTTATTTTCTAAAATGTAAGAACAGGTTATTGTGTAAATTTTTATTGAAAGAAAAAGAGCTAGTCCAAATGAAGGATTTACAAAATTTTTAAAAAATAATTAAAATGCTTTGTCCCAATATTGCAATATGCTTGTTCAAAAACATCTCTATTAAGAGTGAATAATTCTTCAGTGGAAATATTCAGGCAAAATCTGCATAATCATAGTATAAAGTTAACAAGTAGAACTAAATGCTGGGTAATGCAGTTGAGAATTGCCAGATTAGGAGCTACTGTGCCTCTGTGGAGAGCAAGGGAGAGAAATTAGTTTTATGACTCCTTTGCATCTATTGTTTCTCAATGATCAAAATCTGCTTAAAAGACATGCATTTTCTTATCCTCCCAAGTTGCACTTCCTCAGCCTCCTGGAAAGCTACCGAAGAATCCTGATTCACAACCATCAACACGGCGCATCATCTGAGTATGGGATTTGTCGGAATAGCCAAAGCCTGGATGGGAAGTATCACTCCAAGCTTTGATGCCACAGTTGCTGAGGCTTTTTCTTCACTGGGGCAATGAATACTCCCTCAGAGCCTGGCCCTCACTATGGGAAACCCTGAAATATCCAGGAGTCTTAAGATATGATGTGAAGCAATGGCAGTTGTAGCACTCCATTAAACAAATGCTTGGTTGTCGAAGCCAGATAAACCCAGTGAAGCAGAAGAGGTACATGAATTAGAGGTGATACAATCCTCCGCCCCGGACTATTCAAATCCTCTCTCCTACTCCTGTGATACCCAGATCTAGAGTTATGAAATAAGCCTTGGTCCTCACTTAATTTTTTAAGGACAAGATGTGCAAGCCCAATCATTTAGGATAAATATTATTTATCATATTTTTTAAAAGACCAAAGAAGATTAGAAAGTCAAACATTACTGCTCTTTGGGCCATAATTATTTGCCATCTCTTTTTTCCTCCACTCATTCAAGAGGGTTTGATTTTTTTCTTTTCTTTTCTTTCGTTTCCTTTTCATTTCACTTTCAGACATGCTTGGGTTGTCTTATATCTTTTTTATTGTAGAATAATCTGCATTATCACATCTGGAGTATTTATAAATTCTAGTAGGGAAGTTTCACTGACCCTTTCAAAGCTGAAAGTGTTTAATGTAATTGATGTCACCAGGTAACTGGAAGACCTTCCCAAATAATGGTAATATTTGTTTCTTATATTAACATAAGTTTCTATATTAATATAAGTTTCTTACATTAACATAAGTTGCTGACAGTTTACTTATTCAGTAGGGTCAATAGCTAAATCAACATAGAAGAAACTTATGCAATTATTTAATCAATAGACACCATTTCTGTAAACATAACCCTTCCTTTTTAGGTCCATAATACAATCGCTGGAGTGGTCATTTTTTTTTTTTGAGTTGGAGTCTCACTCTGTCGCCCAGACTGGAGTGCAGTGGCCGCTTCCAGCCACCACAGCCTCGACCTTCTGGGCTCCGGCGATCCTTCCGCCTCAGCCTTCCACGTAGCCGGAATTACAGGCATGCGCTACCACGCCCAGTTGATTTTTTGATTTATTGTAGAGATGAGGTCTCGCTGCCCAGGCGGGTCTCGAACCCGCGGGTTCAGGCAATCCACTCACCTCAGCCTCCCAAAGGCGTGGGATTACAGGCTGAGCCATCGAGCCCGGCTCGGAGTGGTCATTCTTTTCATCTTCTCTAACACATATTTTCTTTCGTTTGTAATATGTAAAATATAAAGATACACACATGTGCCTTCTTCCATATATAGACCCTATACTTCTCCAATTATCCAGTGTTAGTGTTTTGGGGTTTTTAACCCATTAGCCAAGCTGATCTCATTGCTGAAGAGTCAGTACAAATCCACACTGTAGGCCAACTCTTCCTCCATGTAAGTCTATAATCAAGTGTGCTAGTCACAACTCTGCCTTCTAGAAGAATTTCTCCTTATCATTATCCTTCTAGACGGCCCTCAGACAATAATTCATTTCTGACTTTCAGCCAACATTTTGCATATACCTGTGAACCAGGCTCAAGTCCTTCTCTTTAAGGTCAGTTGGTCATAGGAAACAACCATAAAGCTATAGGTCTGAACTGAGAGGCATCCATGCCACAAAGGTAGGTGACCTCGACTTCCTTTCTGGACCTCTAAGCCCAATTACAAGTAAATAACCTTCACTGTAGTCTGGGTTTTTGTTGTTTGTTTGTTTTGCTATGTTTACCATTCTTATAATTTGGTAAATTTGATAACATCAGTCCATAATAAGCTTAATTGGTCCCAAAGTCATCATTTTGTTTTGTCTTGTTTTGTTTTTTGAGGTGGGGTCTCACTCTTGCCCAGGTTGGAGTACGGTAACACGATTACGGCCCATCATAGCCTTGAATGCGTGGGCTCAATTAATCCTCCTGCCTAAGCCTCCCAAGTAGCTGGGACTACATGCAGGTACCACCACACCTCGTCAATTTTTTTGTAAAGATGGGGTCTCTCTATGTTACCCAGGCTGATCTTGAAATCTCGGGCTTGAACAGTGCTCCTACGTCAGCCTCACAAACTGCTGGGATTACAGGTATTAACCACCATGCCCGGCCATACATATCGTAAATGAGATTGTTTTCTTGATTTATTTTAGCTAGTTCGTTTTTGGTTTATGAAAGTGCTACTGTTTTTTATATGTTGATTTTGTATCCTGAAACTTTACTTAATTCGTTTCTCAGTTCTAAGTGTGTTTTGGTGCTCTTTATGGTTTTCTATGTGTAAGCTTATGTCATCTGCAAAGAAGGATAATTTGACTTTCTCTTTTCTAATTTGATGTTTCATATTTCTTTCTCTTGCCTGATTGCTCTGGTGGCAAGGGCTTCCAGAGCTCTCTGTCAAACAAGAGTGGTGAAAGAAGACATCCTTGTCTTGATCCAGTTCTTAGAGGAAAGGCTTTCAGCTCTTCCCTATTCAGTCTGTTAGCTGTGGGTGTGTCATATATGACCTTTATTATGTTGATGTATGCTCTCTCATGTGCTTAATTTCTTGAAAGTTTTTCTTACAAAGTGGTGTTGATTTTCATCAAAATTCTGTATCTATTAAAAAGATCATATGGTTTTTATTTTTTATTCTGTTGATGTGATGAACCACACTTACTGATTTGCATATGTTGAATCTTCCTTGCTCCCTTGGGATAATTCCATTTGGTCATGGTATATTTATTCCCTTTGCTAATATTTTGTTGATAAATTTTGCATCTATGTTCATCAGGAATATTGGCTTGCAGTTTTGTAGTTGTTGCTGTATTTTTGTCTGGTTTTGTTATGAGGATAATGCTGGCTTCATAGAAGGAATCAGGAAGTATTCCCTCCTCTTTAATATTTAGAAATAGTTTGATAATTCATGTTAGTTGGTTTTTATAAGTTTGCTGGAATTCAGCAGTAAAACCATCTGGTGCTGGGCTTTTTTTGGGGGGGAGACAATTTGTTATCAATTTATTCTTATTACCCATTATTGATCTGTTCAGGTTTTCTATTGCTTCCTGGTTCAATCTTTGTCGGTAGTATGTGTTCAGGAATTTATTCATTTTCTCTAGGTTTTCCAATTTCTTAGTGTGTAGTTGTTTATAATAGTGTCTAATGATCTTTTGTATTTCTGTGGTATCAGTTTTAATAAGTCCATTTCTATTTCTGATTTTATTAACTTGGTCTTCTTTTTTTATTTCCTTGGTTAACCTGGATAGCAGTTTATTGATTTTTGTCTATCTTTTTGAAAAAAAAACCTTTTTGTTCCATTGATCCTTTGTATTGCTTTTAGTCTCCTCATTGTTTAGTTCTGCTCTAATCTTTATTATTTTCTTTCTGACTATACATTTTTGGTTTGGTAGGTTCTTGCTTTTCTAGTTCCTTGAAATGTTATGTTGTTTATTTGAAATCTTTCTACATTTTTTTTTTTTGAGTCAGGATCTCACTCTGTTGTCCAAGCTAGACAGTGCCACTCTCATAGCTCACCACAGCCTTTAATTCCTGGTCTCAAGCGATCCTCCTTGTTCAATCTTCCAAGTAGCTGGGACTACAGGCATGTGACAACACACCAGGCTAATTTTAAAATTTTTTTCTAGAGATGAGGTCTTGCTATATTGTCCAGTCTGATTTTAAACTCCTAGGCTTAAGTGATCCTCTAACCTTGGGCTCCCAAAGTGCCTGGATTACAGGTATAATCTGTGCCTAGCCCTCATTTTTTTTTTTTGAGTTGGAGTCTCACTCTGTCACCCAGACTGGAGTGCAGTGGC
>NW_007247168.1:21400-77420 GCF_000164805.1 Carlito syrichta | reverse complement strand
GCCAGAATTACAAGCATGCACTACCACGCCCGGCTGATTTTTTGATTTATTGTAGAGATGAGGTCTTGCTGCCCAGGCGGGTCTCGAACCCGCGGGCTCAGGCAATCCACTCACCTCAGCCTCCCAAAGGCGCGGGTTTACAGGCTGAGCCACCGAACCCGGCTCCTCATTTTTGATGTAGCCATTTATTACTATAAACTTTCCTTAGTACTGCTTTTGTAGTGTTCTATAGTTGTTGGTATAGTGTGTTTTTATTTCTGTTTGTTTCAAGAATGTTTTTGATTTTCATCTTAATTTTTTCATTGAGCCAATGGTAATTCAGGAGCATATTGTTTAATTTCTATGTAATTATACAGTTTCCAAAGTTCCTCTTATCATTGATTTCTAGTTCTATTCCATTGTGATCAGACTATATTTGATACAATTTTGATTTTTAAAAATTTCTTGTGACTTTTTGTGGGTAGTCTATCCTTGAGAATATTCTATGTAAATAATGTATATTCTGTAGCTATTCGTTGAAATGTTCTGTAAATGTCTTTTAGGTTTATTTGATCTACAGTGTTGATTACCTTCATTGTTTCTTTGCTGATATTATCCAATGCTAAAAGTGATATGTAATTCCCAATTATTATGAGTTTTGTATTGTCTTTTGCATCTAATGTGAGAGAAGGATCTCATTTTATTCTTCTGTATGTGATTATTTGCTTTCCCCAGCACCATTTATTGTGGAGACTATTCTTTCCCCATTGTGTGGTCTTGGTTTCGTTGACTATCAATTGACGATAATTGTGTCGATTTATTTTTGGGTTCTAATTCTGTTCTGGTTTATGCATCTGTTTATGCCAATTCAATGTTGTTTTGATAGTTATAGCTTTGTGGCACATTTTGAAGTCAGGTAGTCTGATGACTCCAGCTTTGTTCTTTTTGCTCAAGACTGCTTTGGCTATTGAGGGTTATTTCCTTGATTTTTAACACATTTTTTGATCAATTAAAAAACTACTGTGTGACTTACACATATATATGACGCACTCACATATGACACATTCACAGAAATAATAACACATATGACGCACTCACATAAATAATTTATGAAGTATTTTTTCCCTTTTCAAAAAGTTTTATATATTTTGGGGGTACAAGTGCAGGTATCTTATATTAGTGGTATAGTCTGGGTTTTTAGTGTACCCATCACCTGAATAGTGAATCTTGTGTCCAATAAGTTATTTTTCAACTCTTAGTGCCTGTTTTATTCTCCTACCTATTGTAGTCTCCAACATACATTTTCCACATGGTATGTTCATGTTTACTCATTGTTTATCCCAACTTTTAAGTAAGAACATACAGTATTTGGCTTTCTGTTTTTGAGTTATTTTACTAATTATATCTATATTTTCTGTAATTTTGTCCACAGTATTTTGGAATTTGGTCAATAGTAAATGTGGTGATAAGAAAGAGTATTGAACAGAAAGTTGAATACAAGGGTGTTTTTGGTTTTCCTATTTTTTATGTGTCCTTAAACTGTATTTTGCATATCTAAACCTCACTAATTTGCTAAATGCCAGTTAAAATTCTAAGCATATTTATAATAATTTCTGAATATTGGCAGACCAGAGAAACATTTTTTTTGTCTCTTTTCTGACTCATAATTTTAAGAAACTTTTCCTTTTGATTCTTAACACTGTGCCTCCAGTTTCAGATAATTTAATAGGTGAATATGAAGATTAACAAGGTTAAAATATTAGTAAAATATTAATACTTTAGTGTTATTATTATAAGTATGCATAAGTATATATAAAGGTAATTATTCCTGTGTTTACACTCCAAATCATTCTAAAAAGTGAATAGTTATTGAGACTGATTCACACAATGCATAACTTTTGATTTATGAATTATATATTGTTCTACCACATTATAGTAAAATAACTGTAACAAGAACATCTCACATTCTATACCTTTTAAAGGGTTAACATTTTAACAATTTGTTTTCATACTTACAATAAAATATATTTTTGGCTACATTTCTTTATAATTTTTATTTTATTATCTACCCACCCATGAGTTCTTGCTCAGCCCCATGAAAAATCAAAAGATCAAAATTATTTTTTGTATAATGTATACTTTCTTATAAGAATTATATTCATATTTGTTACATTTTAAAAAATCATCTAATCCTTTAATGCTTTCATATTTTGCTTTATATTTTTGATACTGATATTTTATGCTACCTATATTCATTTTAAGCAATAGAGGAATTTAGCATGTTTTCTCTTAGAGCGTGTATATGTGTATGCTATTTTATAGGATTTGATTTTATGTTTTTCCAAATGGCTACCTGGTTGTCCTAACATCATTTTTTTAAATTATCGATCTTGTCCTAGTTATGTGAGATAATTATAATAACCCCCATTCATCCAATGTTTTAAAATGATACTAATTTTGATAATAATTTAAATTTAACAGTGGAGATGAATTGTTCTTTTACAAAGGGTCAAGTATACTCATTGGTTGTACCCATATTTTTAAGCAAGAGTGCAGAGTCATTGGATTTCTTAAGATTTTGGTATTTATTGTCTATTTGGTACTTACACATTGATTAAATTTGATAAATATAAAAGGAATGTAGCTAGTTTATGAACTAATATATTTCCTTCTACTTAGACTATGTGAATAGTTCTACATATTACAGAATAGAAAGCTTGCTTTTTTATTTACAGACAACAGACTCATAAAATGTTAAGTTTAGAAGGATTTTCCATGAATTTCTTTTGAGTATTTAGGAGTCTAAGAAATAATAGCCTTATCTATGTTCTAGTACCCCCAATCCCAGGACAATTTATACTTCTTCAAAAAGTTCTTTATGCTTTTAAACAGTTAACTTTAGACATTCATTTAATATTTTATATTTAATTGAAATCTATCTCACCTTATTAACAATTCATTTTTTAAAAATTGAATGATTTTTATATGATAACCTTCCTATAGTTGAATGTTAATTATTGTGCATCTCTTGAGCTTTCTTTTCTCTGAGATATTTAACCTGGAGAAAATGTAACTAACTCTAGTTTATATCACAGAGTATCAAGCCTATTTCACCATCTTCATTTCTCCATTCTCAGCAGATGGCAGTTTGTCTCTAAAATGTTGCCCAGTATTTTGCATGATCCTCTAGGAGTGGTCTCAGTCCTACTGGGTAGAACTAGATGTCTTTATATCTACCAAATCTGTATTGACTTGTCTTTACCACAAAATATTTTCTAAATAATGCTAAAAAATTGTAGTCTGACAGGTACTCTATAATCTCAAATTTTTTAAAATTATTTTAATTTTTAATCTCATTTTATAAAAAAGTGCTATATTATTCTTTTAAAGGGTTTGTACTCATTCAAATATTGTTAAGATGAGTGAGAAAAATCTACAGTTAAAAGTCTACATATCTTCCTGTTATTTCTTGCACAGTACTCTATGCCATCTCTCCAAAAATACGTTTCACATCACAAGAATCTTGAGAGATATTCTATGAAACAATAGGCTCCATGATCGAAAATGATTGGAAAATGCTGGAAAATCTTTCTCTTGAAATGCCATAATGTACATCAATATATAATGGATTCGGGGAGGTCCAGCAGTGTGATAACTGCTAAATTTTACTTAGCTAAGCATTTTAGACTAACAACTATTCATGAATTTGGAAAAAATGAATTTGTGTCATATAATTTTTTTAATGCTAACACTGCATTATGTGGTGAGCCATGAACATTGAATAACTACATGCATATGGTAATTATTCATTAGCACTCAGGGTGAAAGTTTGTTCCATTATTAGTAGATAGTAGATAGTTGAATTCAGAAGTAAGAGTGAATTGTATTTACCTGATTGTGAGAATAAAGATTCAGAGAGACTCAGGAATTGTAAAATTATTTTGAAAAGAAAGTTAATGGAAATACTACTATACTTAAAGGCTAAAAATGATTTGTATATATTTACCTAAAAGTAATTTTGTTGATGCACTAATTATGTAAATACACCCAAGCTTTATATGTGATGCTATAAAGCATGCAATGTAAGGAACACACTGATGAAATAACGACTACACTGCATTCAGTATAATCCAAGTAAACATCTTCAAATGCTGGTGCATGCTTAGCATAACTCAAAAAGAAAAAAATATGACACTTCTCACTTGCTCATTTTGTCTTATGTCGTTTTATGGTCCTCACAATCTAATATATTTGCAAATGTTCTGCTTCTTGAATTGAGTCTTAGTGTAGTGTCGCTATGCTTTAGTACCATAAATTAGATATGCCGATATTGTGTTCAAATGAATAAGATTGAATTGAGTATTTAATTGCATGGTATGATTAATAGTATGTAATAATTGTAATGTTTTCTTTTCTTTTATATTGTTTTAGCTTTAATATATAGACAGTGAGATAATTTAGCATATGGCTAGTAAAGATACATTTAAATATACTGCTTAAATAAGAAAAGACTAAATAAGAGGCTCAAGATGGCAAAACTGCTAAGCCACCAAAGAAAAGAGATAGATTACTTTTAAGTTACACTTTTAGAAAACATACTTAGCGTGTTCACTGGTCTTGCTTGTACATACTAAGTGCATATGCCATTAATGAATTAAAAATTTGACAAATAAACCTATAAAGTGAATAAAACATGTCTACTTTAGTATTTTTTCTTCTTTAAATGTGTACCTATTTATTTAAATAGAATTAATGTTACTTAAAAATATTCTATATTTGCTTTCTGTATATATGAATATGTACATATGAATATTTGCATATATGTATATATGTATGAACATATATATATGAAGAGATGTGTGTGTGTGTGTGTGTGTGTGTATATATATATATATATATATATATGAATATAAATATATTCATTCCTTACTATCCATAAGGAATCAGTTCCAGGACCTCCTGTGTGTACCAAAATCCACAAATGCTCAAGTCCCTGATATAAAATGAGGTAGTATTCGCATATAATCTGTGTGCATCATACTATATACTTTAAATCATCACTAGATTACTTATAACACCTACTACAAAGTAAATTCTGCATAAATAGTTGCTATACTATATTTGTTAAAGAAAATAATGACAAAATTTCTGTATGTGTTAGTACAAATACAATTTTGTTTTCCAATGTTTTGATCTACAGTTGGTTGAATTCATGGACATGGAACCCACAGATATGGACAGCCAATGGCATATGAAAATGAAAGCTAAATTAAATTTTAAAATGATGAGAAAAATCCATTTTTTTGACATGTGTGTTATTTATTTATTATTGTATAGCAAATTACCCTAAAATTTAGCAATTTTTTTTATTTTTACTTTTTTTCATTATATCAATATTTTTTATTTTGATACTGTGGGATACAGTTAAGGGTTAGGTATACTAACCCTTAACCCTGAATATGCTTCGTTCAGGCCCCCTTGTTGATAACAGGTGTCTTCCTGTCCCCAGACAGATGTTTACTACCATTAGTCCCCTCCCCCTCCCATAGTTTCCTACCACTGTCAGTCATTTTCTTATGATAGTGCATTGGATGATCAAGGTCCACTATGTGAGTGAGAATATGTGATACTCAGATCTTTGTTTCTGTGAGAGGTCACTCAGTATTATAGATGCTAGCTCCATCCAGGTTGCTGCGAAATTCATGATTTTGTTCTTTTTTATGGCTGCATAGTATTCCATCATGTATATGTATAGATGCAATGCAATACCTATCAAATTACCAGCAACATTCTTCTCAGACCTAGAAAAAACACCACAGGAATTCATATGGAAACACAAACGACCAAGAATAGCCAGAACAATCCTCAGCAAAAAAAAAAAAAAAAAAGCAGGTGGTAACAGAGTACCAGACTTCAAAATTTACTATAAAGCTACAATCATCAAAACAGCCTGGTATTGGTATAGTAATAGGCATATAGATCAATGGAATAGAATTGAGGTCCCAGAAGCAAAACCTCAATTTCTCAACCAACTCATCTTTGACAAAGCCTCCACCACCTATCACTGGGGAGAGGAAAACCTATTCAGTAAATGGTGCTGGGAAAACTGGCTGACCACATGCAGAAGATTGAAACAGGACCCCTATCTATCCCCATACACAAAAATTAACTCCAAATGGATCAGAGACCTACATGTAAAACCTCAAACCATAAGAACCTTAGAAAATGAAGGACATACCCTCATGGAAATTGGAACTGGCATCCAATTCCTGAACAAAACTCGAAACCCACAGGCCATAAGGAATAAGATAGACAAGTGGGACCTCATTAAACTGACAAGCTTCTGCAAAGCCAAAGAAGCCATCAAGAGAGCAGGGAGACAGACTACAGACTGGGGAAGAGAAAAATCCATTTTAAAGATAAGCTACAGTTTTTTAAACATGTTTAGGAGAAAGAAGAAAAAAATTATTTGAAGTGAAAAATAAAAATCCACTCCAACAATAGCATAGAAAAATACAAGATATCATCATGATCAGAAAAAAAGAAATTACATAGACTAGGTAAGTGCTTTGTTTTTCTTTCAGTGCTTGAATGTGCATTATGCTAAAGAAATGGCATTTCAAATTTCAGTTAAGATAGGTTACTAGTTTGTATTCTGAAGTAAAAAGAATACAAAATAAAATCAATGAATAAATTATCCCTGTAAAACAACTTCATTTCTCAACTCAGAGGTGGCCATAAATTGAGGAGAGATTAATTTATAATACCTCATTCAACTAGACTGTAATAAATTTTGTCAAGTAGATCGCAATCTTTAAAATATTATGTTATTTGCTGAGGTAAAATGATGGGAAGTTTGATAGCGTGCTCTTCCAATTTAATATTGTTTCTAAATGAATTTTCAAATATATCACTTATTTGAACATCAATACAGGTTTTCTTATGTATAATGATTATTTTTCCAGTTATTAAGACATTTTGCTAAAATTTATTCATAGTTCATGCTAATGTACTTTTTTTAGACTAGAGTTAAAAATTGTTTAAGGTGATGATACAAAGTGAGAGAACCTGTAGATGTGTGTTTTAATCTGTAAATGTTTATTGTGTTTATTGCAGTCTGTTTTTTTTACCCTTAGTCTTACTATAGCAGTAGCTTCTTCGGTGAGGTTTAGGTATATATAAGATTATTCTTAGGCTTATCCAGTATTGAGAAACACTAAATATTCTAGGTTCTTGCAACTACATGTGATCTACAGACCAACAGTATCACCATCATCTTGGAACTTGTTAGAAATGACAAATCTTGGCCCCCACCTCAGAATACTGCAACAGAATCTGTAATATTAACAGGATCCCAAAGAATTCACATTAACATAAAATTTAACAAGCACCTGCCTAGGTCCTAACTCATAATCAACCCCATTAAACATTATGTTATAGGATTCCCAAAAATATTTACAAAAACAGGGATTTACTCAACGTTTCATGATAATGAACTATAAAGTTAATTCAAATATAGATGCCGTTAATTTTCTGTTTCTTTTTTTCGGTACTAGTGGTTTTAGAATGTAATGGTAGGTGTACATTAGGCACAAAATTCACGTTGTCAAATGAATGGAAATGCTTTGAGTGAGACTACTAGGTGACAGTATGTTTTGAGATAGGTATTCATTTCTTTTTTTAAAAAAGTACAAAACAATTTCACAATAAAGTTTGTAGAACCAGCTGCACTTGTGACCATCATTTCAGTGCAGGTGGCTTCTGAATCATTTGATCTTAGAATTGGTGGTAAATCTCTTGGTTTGGAGGCCAACCTCATTACCCAAGGCTATTTTGCTAAGGATAATGATGAGCAGGAAACTTCTGCCTCTCTGATCTTTGCTGTCCTTTCTGAATCTGATCAGCTGTTGCTATAGAAGGACTCTGTAGCTGTGTATGCCAGAAGCCTCTATCTGTTATTTTATCATCTATCAGATCCTCAGAATGATTGTAAATGAAGCATGCCATACTTGACATCCTCCTAAAACTTACTAGCTTCTATTTATTTGTGAATTCAATGGGCCCACTCATAATCCTGATATGCTCTGGGTCTTTCCACATCACTTTGTCTTTTAGTGATTGAACTGTCTATAGATACATCTGTCTCAAGAACTTCTGTCTCAAGATCTTTCTGAAGTAAACAAAGTGTTATTTCTCTATATCAATACAAGCTTGTGAAAAAGGATTTCTCAACTGATATGATGTAAAATATGAAAAAAGATTTCTCAACTCTGATATGGTTGTATTTTTTAACCCAATAAAAGGGCCGATTATTTTTTTTAAGTAGAACACAATTTTATATGCATTTAATCTTTATGTGATGCTAACTTCATGGTGACTGGTAATAGTCCAATCATGAATAAAGTCCCTAGCAGCTATTTTATGCTCGACTCATAACTTTGGCTACTCCCTGTCCCCTTTCCAGACTAGAGTTAGGCTCAGCTCAAGCCCAACCCAATTCTCAATTTCCCCAGTGCACTTATGAGTTGAAATAAAATTAAATGGAACATCTTCTGTTTTGAGCTACAAAATTAAGTCCTATACTGCATTGCTATATTATTGCTTTATTTCAAGCAAAACTCATTGTGAAGTACAAACTCACATAACTAAAGGAATGACAAACAGAAACAGAAACCAAAAACAGAAAAAAGCAAACCAAAGTGAAAGAACTTATAAGATCACAAGGCTGCCGGGCTCGGTGGCTCAGCCTGTAATCCCACGCCTTGGGAGGCTGAGGTGAGTGGATTGCCGTAGCCCGCGGGTTCGAGACCCACCTGGGCAACTTGGAGAGACGTCTTCTCTACAATAAATCAAAAATTAGCCGGGCATGGTAGCGTGTGCCTGTAGTTCTGGCTACTAGGAAGGCTGAGGCGGAAGGATCGCTGGAGCCCAACAGGTCGAGGCTGCGGTGGCCGGGAGCGGCCACTGCACTGCGCTCCAGCCTGGGCCGCAGAGTGAGACTCCAACTCAAAAAAAAAAAAAAAAACCAAAAAAACAAAGATAGCAAGGCTTATTGGCAAAGTGACCAAATAAAAACTAGAAACCCTAGAAACAAAGTCATAGTTAATCAGACATTGATTTATGAGAGAAGGGACACTAAAAAGCAGTGGGAAAGAATACCCACTGTTCAGCCAATTGTGCTGAGACAATTGGCGATTCATACATGGAGGAAAAATGTAATAAAATCACAGCCTTACATCATATAAACACAGATTCTTATATCTGAAAAGCAAAATTCTAAAATTTAAGAAAAATTATGGGATATTTTTATTACAATTTAAGAATTTTTTTAAGTTAAAAATACTGTGAGAAAAAAATGGGTAAGTTTAACTATAAGAAAATTAAAAGCTCTTCATCAGTAGATTAGATATTATTGTGAAAGTGATAAAACAAGTCACAAAAATCTTACAAGGTATTTGTAAAATGTGTAATTGACAAAAGACCATAGCCAGAATATTAAAAACCACAAACTCCTACAAATAATTAAGAAAATAAAACGGCTAATATGAAAGTAAACAAAAGATTTGAATATTTATCCCCAAAGGGGGAAAAAATCCAAATGGCAAGCATACTCATGAAATGATATTCTACTTTATATGTAATTATTACATACAAGTAAAAAATATGATAACATACAATTTATCCATTGTATAGGAAAAATTAACTATATAAACAACAGGAAGGTTTGTTGAGCATATGAAGCAATGGTAACTTTCATATACTTGAGGTGGGGATATAAATTATTATAACCACTGTGGAAATGGTTTGGCATCATCTAGTAAAACTAAAGACATACATATTCTCCAATCCATTATTTCTGCCTCATTGCATCATCTCAATAAATTTATTTACACAAATACACCTGGCCTGTAAATGAGCATTTAAAATAATGTCGTTTGTAGACGCTTCAACTAGAAATCATTCACATATTTACCATCAGTCAAATGGACAGTTATGGTATAGTCATGGCTTGGAAGACCACAATGGAATGATTATTTTTATTGCTATTCTTTTTTATTGCTGAATGGTATTCCATTGTACAAATATACCAGTTTCTTCAACCATTTCCTGGTTAAAAGGTATATTGGATTGTTTCCAGTTCTTGGAGACTACAAAGTGGCTATCAACATTCCCATACAGGCTCTTTTGTGTGAATGTAAGTTTCTCTTTCTCTCTAGTAAATATCAAAAAATGGGATTGCTGTGTCATATGGTGACTGAATAACTGCATAAAAAATAGTCAAACTGTTTTTGAAAGTGACTGTTTCATTTTGTATCTAAGGATGTATGAGTTTCGATTTTCAACACTTGGCGTTCTTAGTTTAATTTTTTTGTTTTTAACCATTCTATATAATCAGTGTGTAGTGCCTGAATTTTTAATTTGCATTTTCTTACAATCAATGAAGGTAAGACAATTTTCAAATGCTTACTTGCCATTATATATCTTTAGTACTTTATCTATTGAGATCTTTTTCATTTAAATTTTTTCTTATTGTTGAGTTGTGAGAGTTTCTTACAATTTCAGGATATGTCATAAATATATGTCTTACAGATATTTTTGCTGAGTTTATATTTATGATTTCATTCTTTCAACAATGTCTTTCTCAGACAGAAAATGCAATTTATATTTTCATTTATAGGTTGTGCTGTCGGTATTATATAAAAACTCTTTGCTTCTAAACCCAATGTCACAAAATATTTCTATTGTGATTTTTTATAGATGTTTTATAATTTTATGGTTTACATTTAATACTATAAAACATTTTAAATTAATATTTAAGTATAACATATAAACTGAGGTATGCAATTTTGTATATGAATGTCTTAATTTCCAAGCAGCAAGTCTTATAAAGACTGTCCTTTATCCATCCACTCACCTTTGTACCTTAAAAAAAAAAAAAATCAATTGACAGTGGGGGTCAGTTCTGAGCTCTTTGCTTTGTTCCACTGATTGATATGTTTATCCTTTCACTCATATCACACTACCTTGGTTTCTGTTTTTATCTTTATTATTGTTGATCTATTTGCTTGATTTGGGTTTAATTTGTTCTTATCTAATTTCTTATTGCAGAAGCATAGATTACTGGTTTGTGACTTTTCTAATATAAGCACTTAATACTACACATTTTCCTCTAAGCATTTCTTTGGCTGCATCCCACAAAATGTAATGTATTGTATTTTTCATTTCCATTTAGTTAAACAGAGTTTTATTTATTTTAATACTACCCTATTCGTGAATGAGTTATTTATGTGTGGTGTTTAATTTCCAGTTATCCAGGGAATTTTTCAAATAGCTCTTTGTAATTGACCTCTACCTTAAGTATATTATTGCAAATACTTTGTATACTTTCTATTATTTTAAATTTACAAATTTTGTTTTATGAACCAGAATTGAATTTATAGCGGTAACTGTTTCATATGAAAAATGATGGAATATTATGCAGCAATATGGAAGAAAAAATAAAGTGTAACTGCCGTTACTGGGTTTAGTGTTCCTTAAATGTCAATTAGATCAAGTTAGATTAAAAATGAAAAAAAAAAACTAATAGTTCCTCTATGTTCCATAATATATATTCCTAAGTAATCATTCTAACTTCAAATGATATAACACTTCACATACAGTGTGAGTACCTTGCAACAGTACGTTCCTAATTTCTCCCTTCCATCCTTTGTATTATGATTGACATATATTTTACTTTTACATACATACCATACAACTCTCTTTTATACTACTTTTTATTTACATAGTCATCTTTCAGGGCCATGGAAAACAAGAAATAGTGTTTTTTGTTTTACTATGCAAATCTTTTTCTTTTTTTTTTGTATTATGATTGACATATATTTTACTTTTACATACATACCATACAACTCTCTTTTATACTACTTTTTATTTACATAGTCATCTTTCAGGGCCATGGAAAACAAGAAATAGTGTTTTTTGTTTTACTATGCAAATCTTTTTCTTTTTTTTTTGTATTATGATTGACATATATTTTACTTTTACATACATACCATACAACTCTCTTTTATACTACTTTTTATTTACATAGTCATCTTTCAGGGCCATGGAAAACAAGAAATAGTGTTTTTTGTTTTACTATGCAAATCTTTTTCTTTTTTTTTTGTATTATGATTGACATATATTTTACTTTTACATACATACCATACAACTCTCTTTTATACTACTTTTTATTTACATAGTCATCTTTCAGGGCCATGGAAAACAAGAAATAGTGTTTTTTGTTTTACTATGCAAATCTTTTTCTTTTTTTTTTGTATTATGATTGACATATATTTTACTTTTACATACATACCATACAACTCTCTTTTATACTACTTTTTATTTACATAGTCATCTTTCAGGGCCATGGAAAACAAGAAATAGTGTTTTTTGTTTTACTATGCAAATCTTTTTCTTTTTTTTTTGTATTATGATTGACATATATTTTACTTTTACATACATACCATACAACTCTCTTTTATACTACTTTTTATTTACATAGTCATCTTTCAGGGCCATGGAAAACAAGAAATAGTGTTTTTTGTTTTACTATGCAAATCTTTTTCTTTTTTTTTTGTATTATGATTGACATATATTTTACTTTTACATACATACCATACAACTCTCTTTTATACTACTTTTTATTTACATAGTCATCTTTCAGGGCCATGGAAAACAAGAAATAGTGTTTTTTGTTTTACTATGCAAATCTTTTTCTTTTTTTTTTGTATTATGATTGACATATATTTTACTTTTACATACATACCATACAACTCTCTTTTATACTACTTTTTATTTACATAGTCATCTTTCAGGGCCATGGAAAACAAGAAATAGTGTTTTTTGTTTTACTATGCAAATCTTTTTCTTTTTTTTTAATAGCTGGAACTACAGGCGTGCGCACCAAGCCCGGTTAATTTTTGACTTATTGTAGAGATGAGGTCTCGCCAAGTTGCCCAGGCGGGTCTCGAACCTGAGGGCTCAGGCAATTCACTCACCTCGGCCTCCTAAAGCGCGGAATTACAGGCTGAGCCACCCAGCCCAGCCTACTATGCAAATCTATATCACCATCTGGTATCATATTTCTACTGCCTGAAGAGCTTTGTTTAATATTTCTTATAGTGTAGGTCTGCTGAAAATGAATTCTTTCCATTTGTGTTTGTCTGAGAAAGTCTTTATTTTTCCTCTTTGTTGAAAATCATTTTGTTTTCACTAGATACAGTGAAATAGGTATACCCTTCCTTTTGCCAAGACTCCAGTATAGGTGTTTTAATAACAGTGGTCAGAGAATGAACAGGCTTACAATTTATTGTTGCTGTAGCTATTCCCAGTGCATCACAGTCTTCCAATTCTTCTGATAAAAACTTTTGGTTTAGAACGAGTGCTAGTTCCCTTGAGGATTGTTTAGGGTGGAAACCAATGTACCATGTCTCAGTGTCACTCCACCTTCAGCTTTCAGTCTTCATTTTGTACCGTACCTCCGTGAAATCTGCCTCTGCATTCATTAGCCCTCATAAAGAGTATGATGGAGATGTTTACTGATAGTATATAACTATGTTTCAATTTTAAGCAGTCCTTGTGTCCCTAAATCTTAGAACTATGGCCTTTAAAATTGTTCTTGCCCTCCCTCAGCTGTGGCTTTTGGCTGTGGATGTTTCCTGTCTTTTCTCAAGAGGAGCTGTTTTCTGTTTCTTTCTCCTACTGTAGTTGTTTTTTTCCCAGTGCCCTAAAGTTGACAGTTTTTGTTGCCTTTCCTCTATGAATTAAGAAATTTGCCCCAAAAGGAGATAAAATGTTTTAAACATTTTCTACAACAAATTATGTCTTGTTATGTTTTCCTTGATTGAAACCACAGAAAATGGAATCTGCGTCATACTGTTTCCCATCTCCAAGAGTGAACTGCCTGTCAGGATGTGATGCTTCTGTTTGTCCTCCACTGTGTTCAGGGAGCTTCTTTTGGCATTATGTCCAGGTTTTGCAGCTGTTTTCAGCAGGGGCAGACCACCATTACAGTTCTCTCCCTAAGTTGTCTTCTTGCATCTATTTTTCTTTTTTAAATGAAAAAAAAATTTATTTTAAAAATGTGGGGTACAATTCAGGATTAGGTATACAAATATTTATTATACAGGTACCCTTGTTGATGTAGTGTGTCCTCCACTCCCCTGGCAGTTTCCCACTACTGCAGAACCCTTTCTTATGGTATTATGATAATTGTTTAAGGTCTGCGCTTATGAGTGAGAACATGTGGTACTCAGTTCTTTGTTTCTGTGATAGTTCATGTATGTTCTTCTCTTGCTCTTATCAATTTGATTTCATGGCTTTCAGGTATTATTTGCAGTTTTTAGAACCATGATTTTACCTATCTTGCTTTTTAATGTGGAAATGATTTTACTCTAAATACAAACTACAAACATAAACACAGATATAAATATATACATAAATGAGTAATTATACATAATTATGTTAAACAAATTTAAGTATAATATCACATTTTAATGTAAGCAGTTATTTCTTGTAAGAGTTGAGGTATAACTCATTCAATATATCTAGATCCATCTCTTTCAAACCTTTTCACAACTGTTTCTCCATTGAAAATGGGAAACGGCATTACATTTCACCCAATAATCTAAGATGTTTGCAATTTATTGCCCATTTCCCCAAAGCCTTTTAATTTCTCCAAACAGCTTTTAATTTCCAGGAAATGTTCCTAGATGTAAAATGTTATTTTATGAATAATTTCTACATTTCCCTTTTGGGCAAGCTGCTGCTTATCTGGCAAGCTTTAAAAACTATTTTCTAAAAAGACTTTAAAGGGAACAGTAATTAGCTTTTTTTAACTTTTGAAACATTCTGTTTGGATTTTTTTCCACATCAAGAATATTTTATAATATATTTCAGAGGAAATTTATCTATCCTTCTTTTAAAAATGGACTTAAAGCCATATGTGGCAATATCTATAATGGGTTTAATTAAACCTTTTGCATTCAGAGATTTTTATCTTTGAAAATCTAAGGTGAGCATGACACATGGCATATATTTATTAACTATGTTTTTAATGACTATAAATTAATTTATTTAGGATGTTAATATTGAAGGTACAGTTTTAGACATTTCTAAACAGCTAGATATACAATTAGAAAGAAGTTTATTCACATTCTGTCTTTATAATAAACTATCATTATTGCTTCACATATCTTAAATATTTTTATAATTCACTTCCTTAGTACTGTAAAAATTAGTAATATTAATTTTTAGGACCCATTTAAAGTTACACTATCCTTGTGTACTTTTCATATAATGATGTTCTTGTTATAATGACCTCTCTGTACCTAAAATAGTGAATTATGAATCATTGGTAGGACACAGAATAACACTGTAACATTGCATTTGCCCTATACTCAGAAAGGGACAAAAATGGAAAAAAATCATTCTGATGTATCTCATGGTAGAACAGATAATGTATTATGAGTATCTTCAAACACAAATGTTCCACCAAAATAGTTGGGTGTTTTCTAATCAATTGCAGTGATTCATTGAAAAAAAAAGTCTTCAAACGAATTATGATGGGAAGTATTATAGATGATTATAATACTTATTTTTAACATACTTAAACTTAATATTAGATGACATCTATTCGAGATAATGTTTAAATAACATGATTCTTGCACAAATTTGCCACTGGTTCTTAATGTAATTTTCAAATATTTGGAAATAACTAATTAAATTTAAAGTTATTAGGTAACCTTTAATTCTATTGAAACAGGAATTGAACTAGATTGCCCAGGTAAAAAACCCAAACCTATATTATGATGACATGAAAATGAAAAGAACCAAATAATAGACTTACATAGTCTTGGGGTAGACAGCACTTTATGACAACTCTTTTTGTGTGCATTGATCATATAATCTACCTTATTTAAATTTAAAAATAAGAGATTTAAAATTTTACTTTATTCCTACTATATATACTTGATGCAAGTAATATTTTTAAATGAAAATATTTAGAAAGTAATAAAGATAGTAGCACCATATTTTTGAAATTAATACAATGCACTCCAAATATTACTCACAGGAACATTCCTGTCTTTAAAATTATTTTAGTAAGGGATGAGCACAATTAAGCTAACCATTCAATAATGCTAAAATGACCAAATCTCAGAAAAATCTATGGAACTGGAATAAAATAAATACAAAATTCCATGTTAATTAAAAGAAACAGAATTAATGACTGATAGTTGATCCACTGGAAAAAGAATTAGAAGAATAAAGCCAGCAACTATCTGGCTTTTCTGTTTGATCATAGAAGATAAACTGTACCCAAAAAATGGAAGCAAAAAATGCCAAAATTCGTTAAAGATTTAAAATTGTTATCAAAATAAGAATACAGTTGTATGTACAAGTATATTTAAACATTCAGACACCCTCACACCTAATACACTGATAGTGCTTAGAACTTGATATTCTTTTAAAAAATATTTTATTTTAAAGATGGGGGGTACTATTCATGATTAGGTGTACAAGTGGACATTGTGCAGGTAAAATTTGGGCCTCCCTTTGGTCCTATTTTGCCTGGTTTGAGATCAGGCACCCTTATTGATCTTGTGTCCCCACGCCCACCCCAGCAGTATCTCGCTACTGCCAATCCCTTTCGTATAGTATTATGGTAAATTAGAACTTGATAGTCTATGGTCTATGAGTTGAATGCTGAGGTCTTTATCCTGCTAATCTCTCTATATACTGATAGAAACACTCACTATTCACTGTACTCTAATGACTTTTGCAGGTTGGAAAGAGAATAAATACATTTATCATTTGTGTTCATTAGAGGTATTGTTTAGGACTGTAAGGTGTTACCGATTTAAGTAATTCACCTTTAAAATTTATGCACATGACTCTTTTCTCCTAGGATAAGCCACACCACAAAATAGTTACAAAGGAATACTCTCAATATTGCCTCAAAATTGCACTCCAAACCACCACTTCCTCCCTCACCTCTGGCCCTTTTGTGAAATCAAAGTTTTGTGCCTCTGGATTATTTTTAGCATATTTTTTACCCCCTGTTGTGGTTAATTTTATGGTATCAATCTGACTAGATCAGGGGTATCCATATTGGCTAAACATGATGTCTGGGTATATCAATGAGGGCATTTCCACATGAGATTGACATTTGAATTAGGGGACTCAATAATAACAGATGCACCTCCTGTATTTAGTGAGCATCATTGATCTATGGAGGACCTGGATAGAACAAAAGGCAGAGGAAGGGAGAAATTCGCCCCATTTTCTGCTTGACTAGTTGAACTAGGACACTCATCTTCTTCTCCAGCCCTCCAGGTTTCTGGTCCTCAGAACTTCATACTTTGACTGGGATCTACACCATCAGCTCTTCAGTTCTCATGCCTTGAACTACACCGTTGCCTTTCCTGATCTCCAACTTGCAAGTGACAGATTGTGGGACTTCTCAGTCTCCATAACCACATGAGTCAATTACTTATAATGAATTTTATGTGTGTGTATGTGTGTGTGTGTATGTGTGTATGACTTATTTCCCAGGTATATATGTGTGTGTATATAAATATATATGAGAGCTATATAGACATATGGATATACAGATAGCAGCACTTTTGACTGTAATAATAATAATGAAATCGATTGTATAAGCAGAGTATTAGCTATGAGTCTTCATAATGAAATCCTAGGTAATTTTTTAAAATGAAAGAATAGGCAAACAATATATTTATCAAGAAAAAATGACACACACCTAGTTCGTCATTGAACTGAAATGACATTATTTTACAAAATATTGCAATAAGACCTGGATGTTTTGTTTTTCATTTGTTTGCTTGTTGCTTGCTTAAAGGATGTATGGCAATATTCTTTCATCTTTTTGATGTTTATTCGCTACTTTGATATGACTTGTAAATGGTCAAATGCTGATAGCAGGAATTTGAAAAAGACATTGGATAGACATTATATTATTGGAAACTTTTAAGTCATATTAGTACCCTTTAAAAGAGACCCTGGAGCACTTTTTTTTTTTTTCCAACCCTTTGGTCATGTGAGAACACCGCGAGTTAATGGCCATTTGTGAACCAGGAGGCAGGCCCTTGCCAGATATAGAATCTGCTGACGCCTCGATCTTGAGTTTCTCAGTCTCAAGAATTGTGAAAAATACATTTCTGTTATTCTTAAGCCACCTACTCTATGTTATTCTGTTATGGTAGTCCAAATGAACTATTTATTGTCATTGTCTCTAAGACAGTGACTTAGAGAGTCTAGTAAAAATGATGGGAATTGTTTCAAATTGTTAGTTGAAATAGTGTGATTTTTGGACAATGTTTTTCTTTAGATAAGACCTATCAATAATATATTTTGAAAACTAATTAAGAAATTTTTCTGTTAACTAATATTTCTTACTTAAAAAAATTCTGGATCAGATAAGTTTGGGCTAGTAATTATAGGCTGCTACTTTGGGTTATAAAATCATTGACAAAATGAAATATAGATTTTAGACTTGAATTATTATAAAAATGTTCATAGACCAAGTTGAAATCAACTTGGTTAGACACTGAAAACATTGAATCCTGGGTCAAACATATAAATGTATTAATAAATAAGTTATTTAAAAATATGTCACATTTATTAACTGCTTACAGAAATATAAATGTACTTACATTTATTCTTATAGTAAAAATTATAATTTATTATATGAAATTAAATATTGGAAATATTTAAATAATGTTAGAAAAATTCAGAATTGTTGAATTAATTGCATTTCTGAAAATGTTAGTATTTTATGTATCTCATAAAGACAAGGTATAAATAACCCTGTATGCAATTTCCTGGCTCAGAATTCTATACTGAAATGACCACTCAATTTGAAAGATTTTAAACAGTGTTTATAAAACTATTTAGTAGGATATTGCAATGGTCTCTGTTACTTACAAATCTACAGTAGCAATAGAAATGGGGATAAGTGGATGGATAAGAAATATATTTTTTAGATAGATCCAAATAAGACTTGCTGATGAATTTAGTGTGAAGGTTTAGTGAAAGAAAAGATATTATAATTCCTCCAAAGATTTTGGTTGAGCATTTGGTGTTGAGTGGTAGCATTTACTGCATGGAATATTGAGATAAAAATAGGATTTCATGGAAGTAGGATTGGTGGGGACATACGGTTTTATACTGGCATAATAAGTATGAAACACCTATTAAATATTAGAGAAACAAGTAGTGTGTGTATGTGTGTGTGTGAAAGAGAGAGAGAGAGAGAGAGAGAGAGAAAGTGAGAGAAAGAGACACAGACACACACAGAGAGAGAGATTGATTTAGGGAAGAGGTGATTAAAGAGAAGGGTAAATGTGACACAATTGACCAAGATGTGTTAAAAATTTCCTCAACTTGACTGCACTGTAGACAGGCTTCTTCCTGGCTCTAAGCTCCTGACCTCCCTTTTCTTAGAGCATGTACTTTAGAAAACCTGTGAATTCCTCTTATGATATAAATCATTTTAAAACCTTTGACAGTTTTATGACCTAAGAATGATTTTCTTAAGGACCTCAAAGCCATACCTTTGAAATGTAAATATGTCCCTAACTTCCAGTCTTTGAAAGAAAGTAGGAATCTAACTTCAATAAATGCCAATTAGCAAACTTAAATTGCCTAATAACAGAGGAGCAAATTTATAGATTCAGGAATAACCCAGTGTTCTCAACACCTTCCACCGATCAACATCCCCCAGTCCCTATAACTTCTATTAAAATAATAGACCTTTAAATCGATGCCTTTGCTACTGTGATCCCAGGACTAGCAACAGTGGCCTTCTTGGGAGATTGTTAGAAATGAAAAATGTTCAGAACTCAACACAGACTTACTAAATTATAAGCTGCATTATTAGCAAGATTCCCTAATGGGAATGGGGTGGGTTATGGAGGATGAGAAAGTGAATTGGATATGTTGTTAAAGTTGATATATTGCTAGAAGGTGGATTGTGAAAAAATTCGATTTAAGAATAGTATGCCAAAGAGAGTGATGTTTAACATAAAAATGAGCAAAACATGAGTTGATGGGATTGTCAATGATGGCACGGTCAAATTTACAGTCATGGGTGGGGTTAGCTGACAGTAATCCAGGTGCTAGACGCATGAGTAAGGTGAGTAGGAAGAGTGACTGGGAGGTCTCTAAGGGATATGGCTAGCAAAAGGAATATGTAGTTCAATGGCATAGGCTTCAAATGTCTTGTGATTTTTTTTGTGCTTTTAAATAGCAGAGGAAAGAAACATGGTTTAGGTGTTAGTAGCACCATTTTGTTGTCTCTAGTTTTGAGGTGCATGCAAAAGGAAGAAAAAGCAGCCTTGCCTTGAGGGTGATAGGTGAATACTGTAAGCCAGGATTCAGAGAAGGCAGGAGTTGGCAAACTATCTCTGTAAAGAGTCAAATAGCAGATATTTCAGGCTTTGTAGGCCATATGGTCTCTGTCACAACTACTTAACTTTACTCAAAAGTGAAAAAGCAGCCATAGACATTATGTAAATAAATGAATGTTTCAATAAAACTTTATTAACAAAGCTGGCAGTGAAATAGATTCTGTCTGTGGGCTATGGTTTGTTGACTTATGAGTTGAGGTATCAAGGTGAAGAGTAGTAAGGACGATAAGTGATAGAATGAGGATAACTGACCCTGGGTTCCAGAGGAATTTCTAGGAGGCATTAGGAAGCTGCGGAAGATTTGTGTCAAGTTAGGAGATGTGAACAACAGTGGACACCTGCTCTGAGTGATCAGGATTTCCACTGACAACTTAAATAAACAGCAACATGAGTCAGAGACAACTAGTCCTGATATTCTCATGTAAAATGATAAATTAGTCACTTATATCAAAATGTTTTATAAATATACAAGAATATATTTTAAACTATATAGCAGCTTTAAAAAATAAAATGAAACTTCCATGCCCAACTTAAGAATTAAGATGTCACAAATATTTTAAAGTCCCTTATGAATCCCTTGGTATTCACATCTGTCATTCCTTCCCTCCAAAGATAAGCTCTACTTTAAATTTTTTGTATATTATTTTCTAGTTTTTCTATACCAGGATCTAAGTTAAAGGACAAGTATAGAAGTTAGACGACTGAATAGATAGAGACCTCAGGAAAGATTGAGAAATTTCTCTCTCAGATGTATGTGTTTATATTTCAAAGGCAGAAAAAATTTGATAGTAGTCATTCATTTACATTCCAAAGGATTAAAAATTAGAAAACCTCCTCTTCTCTTCCCAGAGAAAATTTGTTTACATAAGAGAGACACAATTTTTTTCCCCTTTCTGCATGAGAAGGTGGTGTGCAGTCTGCAGACTATATAAGCTCCCAGAATTATAATTTTGGGATTCCTTTCCTTTGGTGTGAAAAAATCCATTCTGTGTGCTTCCAGAGCTAACCACCTGGCTCTCATTGCATCACCTTGAAAGGGAAAAATAGGGCATGGACAACCACTGTGCTTGCTGCTGTAATAGTAGTCTTTCTCTGATACAGAAGCCTTGTGTTTGCTTTCTGGACAAATCAATAAACATAGATATCAAAAACAAACCACCACCAGCCACAGAATACATATTTTTTTGTATAATACACTGGGCTCTGTGACTGTAAAAGTCCTCTTTCCTAAAAGAACACAACAGGTTCCCAATGAACACAGCAAGAGCTTTATTGAACTATGACATCTGTGTGGAAATTTGATATCCTTGTGTCTGGGGTCAGCAGATGAAGAGTCAATATCCTGTCAGGGGTAATCAACTCATATCATAAACAATAAGGAAGACCATATGTGGCACCTTGTTCATTCACTTAGGCACTTCTTGACAATTCTTTAATACACTTATAAGGATAGAAAATGGCAGCCACAACCTTAGAATACTACAATATCCAGGGCTCAGGTGACTCTAGTATGAGGGACTATATTGCACTACCATGTAAGCCATGGAGACTCACAGAGGTGCTAACTGAGAAACAGGAATCTAAAATGGATGGTAAAAGACAAAGATGATTAGTGTCAGTTATGATGGTCTCAACAGTAGCTGCAGTGATGATGGCTATCACTTGTCCCACTGATCAGTTTTTATATGATTCCCTAAGGAAAAGCAGCCTGCCACAATCTTGTATGAGCTGTTCCCAGAATTTAAAAGGATACCCAAGCAGCACAAGAAAGAGACTTGAGTGGATTCTATGCTGCACTGCCCAGATCCTCCTGCAGGATTGACTAAGCTATTTTCTTATCTTCTAGTAGTGCCATGACTGTCAGGCAACCCTCAATTGTCACCTCACCGTAAATTCATATTTATGTCCTGGGGCAGCCCACATCCAATGACTGTTCAGTGTAGGAGTGTAAGTGCCCACCTTCTTGCACCAACTTGAACCCACTGGAAAGGGCCGTGGAGTTGACTAAAGCCTTCTTTGTTGACATTGTGTCACTAACCACCTTCTCTCCCAGTCCACTCCTAATTTCTTCCCTGCCACAGTTGTTGATCCCAAGAATATTCATTCACAACTTCCCACATGCTAATGTCAGCCTCATTGCTCTCTTCTTGAGGAATCCAGTCAATGACACGTAGGAATTATATTTGAATTAATGATTATTTTAAAAATATGTGTCTGAATGATACAGGGTTATTTTGAAGGATAAATATTGACAGTGTCAATTTATAAAAGTTAAAAGATGTCCTTAAAGTTAGAGCGAAGATGGAATTACACAACCTAATGGTAGCACTTACCAAAGCTAAGCACTTGGTATATAGCCCCTTCCCTTGAGAAGAGATAAAAATTCATAGAGAAGTACTGTGGCACCTTTGCTACTCAAGCATGTGGCAGTCACTGCAGCAGTCGCCTCATTTGGGAGCTTGTTAGGCTATCAACCTCCACCTCAGATTTACTGAGTCAGAGTCTGCACTTTTACAAGATCCTGAGATAATTTCTATCCACTGATTTAAGTGAATGATTCTCAACCTGACTGCAAGATAGAATCACCTATGTGCAAAAAAAAAAAAAAAAAAATAAGTATATGCCTATGTCCCACTCCAAATAAATTCCATCAGAATCTCTGGGATATGGTGTCTGAGCATTGGTATATTATACAATTTCCCAAGTCTTTTTCTAACAAGTAGCCAAAGTTAGCAGTCACTGATACAGAGGGCCTCCAAGGTTCCTTTTCCCCTTGAATGTCTTAGGTCAATCACAAATGTTGTAAAATCCCTTTGGATTCCCACCACTAAGTCTCCATTTTTCTCTTAGAATATTTAAACCATTTATTTCATATCTATTCTTTCAGTTTCAGAGAATGGAAATATTAAACTGTACACTAATCAGTTTGTCAACTGTCAATTTCAGCCTCTAGAAATTGCAATTTTCTATCCTTCCCTCTCAAGGGACTATGGAGAAGATGAAACAAATAAAAGGCCATAGAGCTCAGTTTTCAGGTACAAAATCAATGCCATATTTACTCCCTTTCAAATGCTGTTTCAGTTTGGTTGGAAGGAATTTCAATTTCAATGCATTTTGTGGGGTCAGTCAATGAGGTTTGGCTCCAAGGCAAATCATTCAATCCTTTGTTCTTCCCTAGTGCTTTAAGAAAGAGGGACCAAAGTAAGGGATAAAAGTATATAAATAGCTTCAATGATATCCAATTCCCAGGCTATTGATTCCTGCCCAAGCAAATTCATACAGAAGACAGGCAAAAATGAAAAAGTTCATCTTCCCTTCTGCTCAGAATAGAAGGTAATTCACATAGGTTCAAAATAAAGGCCTGAATCAAATAATATCCTTTTGAATAATAAAATGCACATGTATTACATAGCAGTTTTGCATATGCTTGGAGTGTGAGGCATTCTCCACATGTTCTAGAGACTTTCTATTGACTAAAAAAAATTAGTGAACTATAGGAAAAGGGCATGATAGTTTAATATTTTAAAGATACTTATGGTAATATAAGTTAAGAAAATCTATAAACATGTTATCTGCATGAATATTCCTTGTATGTTAAAACTCCCATGAAAGCAAACCTATATTTATAAATATACTAGACCAGGAATATTTTATCAGTGTCAAGGTGATATGACCAAAAAAGGAAAATTTGTATGTGGAAGGTATATTAAATTTGTTAAAATTTGGAAATTGGTGGTTTGTCATTATTGTTATTAATATTATTATGTAGGAAGATAATGAGGAGAGAACACAGAAAAAATATTGTACAGAGAAAGATTCAACCAAAGGTCAAGTAAAGGAAGTTCTTACAAATGATGACTCATATAGTAACTTACTTAAACATTTAGTGACTACAAGTAACTATGCATCTGCACCGAGATGTTTCCCCTACTGAAGCTTATGTTACTGTCAGTAACCATTTGGGTGACCAAATGTCATGCTTGAGATGATGTAAGGAAGACTGACAATTTGGCTGTTTCATGTTCACATGGAATATTGCATTCCTTGGCTTTCTATCTGATCTACCTATATGATCTATATGAGATAATTATATCTCAAGGTATATTCAGGATTACTTCCACTTTTAAGGAGTGTTGGTTTATCACCCTTCTCCTGAGATTTTCAGTTGGCTGAAGAATATTGACTATCTTATTGGTTTTATTATATATTTTTTATTTAAGTTTTTCCTTTTCCACCCCTTTTAGGTCATAGTTTCCATTGGCTTTAGCCATCTAAGGATTCTTATAATTATACATTCATTTACAGACATCCGACAGACATTCATCATCTTAATGCATTTGATTGTGTTTTCCCATATTTTACAATTGCCTTGGCTAAAAAGAAGCATGAGACTTAGATATTATTTTCAAAGTAATTTGAAATATTTTCAAAATAATTTGGAACTGAATTACTTTATTTTATTTTCAAATTCTGGCAATAATGGCACTTAATTTTTCTGACTATATGCATCCATAAGAGGAAAAAAAATCAGGGCTGGTTGTAAGTCACACTGTTTTTCTTGCAGTGAACATATATTTTACTGAGTGAACTATAAAGACTTGAAATTACATCAGTATAAGTTAACTGTTATGATCTGCATGCTCATTTGATTTTATAGCTAATTGAAGATTGAATTCAATTTATGAATGCATATGAAGCTCGTGTGAACATGTAGAAAAAAGAATAGTCTCCCGAAAATTCACCAATTGTTGTTTACCCTGCAAGTTATACCAGACCCAAGCCTTTTCAGAGTAAGAAGTAATATTAATATTTACCTTTTAGTTGTAAGGAGAAATAATCTCATAAATAATTGTATTTAGAACTGAGAAATTAAGTATTTGTTACTCTGTAGAATAAGCTTTGTCTCTGTGTAGCCTTGGAAAATATGTTTTCTTCCATAAGAAAACCAAGATAACAAAGTGTATGAAGTATAAAAGGGATTTATAAAAAAGGGAGACTATATCACAGAAAGGGTGTAAAATTTCAAGTATTATGATATGTGCATGATTTAATTATTACAGCCTTTCAAAGACCCTGTCAAAGCTTCATATATTTCTATCTGTGGCTTCTACCCTCAAATTGCATGTTAATTAATTAAAAGCTTTGACTGCATGGGTTTTTGCTCACAGATGTTAAATGATGTTTGTGTAGTGTTCAGGGCTAGTGTGAGGAATCATAGAATCACAGAATTATTGGTGGAGTCCATCTGGACCATGGTGTGATGACAAATTCTGTGACAGCAGAGATTAGAGAAAATTCTTCTCTAAATGGCCTTCCCCAATTAAAATACAGACTCCTGTAACCCCTTTTCCCCTCTGCTCTTGCTCTTCTCATCTGTTATTTTTTCTTTCCACTATACTGACAGCAGCCTGGTAGCTTTGGTAGCTGGGTACTTTGGTCTCATGAGACAAGAAGTGCATTAAACTTTTCAAACATAAAAACCCATTCAGTTATCAACAACCCAGTAACTGTCAAAAAAAGTAGATTCTGTGAATCACCACACAGAAATAAAAGAGGTCCTTGGGACAAGTGAGCCAAAGATGTTTTCTGCTTCATGCTTAATTAACTTACATGATCAGTCTTCAATGCATAAACAAATGAACCTTTTCACCAGAACATATCATCAACAACCCAGGAAAATATTATGGTGCAGTAAGCTTTAGAAATAATTATTTGCCTTTTGTTAATGCATTTTGAATGACAAACATTAGACTCTAACCCTTCCAAATATGCTGAAAATGGCATAATTCCTAGAGCAAAATTAAAATCAGAATTATTTTTATGATTATTTTTGTAATTAGGAGTTACTTCCTGGAAGAGATCCAAAAATGTTGGTATGCTTCAAGGTCTCGAAATCCTTTTCTGCTTCCATAAACTATATTTTAATCGTGTACTACTGATCATAGAAAGTACTGGCAGAGATTGTATCACTTCAGACATCAAAAGTAGGTTGATTTTCTCTGTAAATGTGCCTTTTACTAGCAACATCCTACTTACATAGGTACACTTTTGAGTTAATGCTTTAAAATATAATGTTGCCAATATTTTCTTGTTTGTGTTTCTCAATATTTTATTCATTGGCTCACTTAAAATAATTTTTTTAAAGGCTAAAACAAAAGACAATAATAAAAATAAATATAGCAGAGAATTCAGAAACCTCATATGCATAGAGAAAATGTGTCTTACTAATAAACATGGGTTTACTCTTGGCTAGATGTATTTTAATATTATTTGTTTTATATAAGTGCTTGAAAAGAATACATACAGGACTTCAGACTTGAGACTTAAATACACATAGGATTTGGGATTTTTCCGGTGCATTTTAAGTTGTAAATGGCATAACAAAACAGTGGTCCTTGTAAACAGAGAAAAGTTTAGAATTTCAGCAGCTTCTAAAGTGTGTAGATGTGCAGTGCTGCTGTAAATGTTATTTGCTGGTGTCCATTTTGAAATAATTTAAGACTGCCATAATGATTATGAAGAAGTTGTGTATTCAATTTCAAACTATTATCTAATTTTATTTTTAAAAGGACAATTTAGTAAATGTAGTCATTCATGTAGTCATTTATCATAGCTGTGCAAATATTTCAAAGACAATATTTTTAAATGGGAAAAGTGTTGAAAGTAATATTTTTTCATTATATAATTAACCATAAAAAAAGAACAAAATAATGCTTTAACAAAAAACACAACAAACAAATACATGCATAACTTGGAAAATATTGAAGCTCATGATTTTATTGTAATATAGCTGCATACTTTATCAAAATGTCTTTGGGCCTTTCTTTAGGAAAAATCTTGTTAAAGGTAATTGGAACACACTTTGAAGTAAGGAAAATCATATTTAAAAACTTATAACTAAACAACAAAATCAACTTCTGATGAACCAGCCTTCAGACCTTGGAGTGGTACCTCTTCCTTAAAAGGTTGGTCTGGAACTTGAGGGAGGCTGCATGCCATCTGACACAACTTGGAATCGGGTTAGTTGACACACTCCCATCAGAGAAACTTCTAAACACAAGATTGAGGAGACTTGCCCAAAACACAGATTCTTTTGTTGTTGTTGTTGTTGTTTGTTTGTTTCTCCATAATAAACATCGTTACTTTTGTGATTTTATGCAAATTATACCTTTGAAATAGATCTAGGTCTTCCCAAAATTTTAAAACTATGTGTGCAAATTATTTCTCTGGGGTTAGGCAAGTATTATTTGCCATTGTCTGTGATATTGTTCTGATCATAAAGTAGACGGTTTTATAATGAGCATACACAGCTTTTTTTTTTTTTTAGTTGAAGTCTCACTCCATCGCCCAGGCTGGAGTGCAGTGGCATGCTCACGGCCACTGCAGCCTCAACCTGCTGGGCTCTGGTGATCCTTCCACCTCAGCCTTCCAAGTAACCAGAACTATAGGCATGTAGTACCACACCCGGCTAATTTTTAAATTTATTTTAGAGTTAAGCTCTTGCCAAGTTGCCCGGGCTGGTCTCGAACCCATGGGCTCAGGCAATCCTCTCACTTAGGCCTCCCAAAGTGCTGGGATTACAGGGCACCTGGCCCACAGTGTCATTTTATTTAAACACCTGTTGTGATAGGTATTAAGATGACTATAACCACAACTCTCCTCTTTTCTGAGCTACACTATGTAATTGAGGATTCTAGTTTTATTGATAATACCAAATATTTTTCCAAGTAAATTGTATCAGTTTATATTCCTATGAACATACTCACCTATGTTTAGTATTATAAGACCTATATTTTTCGTCAGTGTGAAATGATATTTTTGATAATTTCCCTGCCAATGCAGATTAGTGTATTTTTAGATGTTTCTTGGCCAGCCATCTTTCCCTTCTGTGAAATGCATCTTAATGACTTTTGGCAGTTTTCTATTTCTAATTCTTTCATTTATATTTCTTTATAGGAGAAATTTTTATATTATATTGGTTAATCTCAATTTATTGTATTGAAGATATCTTCCCCAGTTGTCTTTATGGTAGTTTTTGATGAACAGAAGTTCTTAATGTTAATAGAGTTCATTATATCAGAATTTTCTTTGTGATTTTTGTGGTTTTTTTGGATAAAAGCTCATTTTTAAACTTTAAGATAGTCTCTTAAATCTTCAAGAATTTTAAGTTTTACTTTTCATATTTAGGTCCATTTGAAATTGATAAGTATGTGTTGATTGACATGCACTTTTCTTGTTGGAAAACAATATAATCTTCCATCATATGTCAATTTTTTGTGTGTATAATACTTTGTTTCTAACCTCTTTCATTTTCTGTTAGTCAATATTACTCTATCGTGCTAACATAATATTTTAGTGATATGAATTTTTAATAGGTCCTATTATATAATATCACCCTTGTTTTTATTTTTCAGAAGATGACTATTTTTGGCAATTTGCAATTTGACTGGAATAGCAAATCCATTTTTGGAGAATTTTTTTCTATTATAGAAACTTTTTCTATTTATAAACATAGACTAGACCTAGGTCTTTCAAAACTTTTTTAACACCTCTTTTATGACTTTCTATAAAGTTTTTGACATTATTTATAAGATTTATTTCTTGGTGCATTACTCTTTATTCATGCTAAATGGAATATTTCAATGAGCAGAGAAGATACTGCAAAAGTTTGAGGAAGAAGCGACATGACATAAAGTATATTTTAAAGAGATTTCTCTGTCTGCTCTACAAATAGACTAAAAGCAGGAGTGGGGCAAAAATGGATTGAATATAACCATTTTAAACACTATCACTGTAATCTAGGAAAAGATTATGGTGCCTTGGCCAAGATTTTAAGAGTGGGGCTAGAGAGAAGTTGTGAGATTCTGGACAGATTTGGAAGGTAGTAGCAATAGGATATGGTGATGGATTAAGTATGCATTGGGAGAGAAAGAAAAAAGTCATGGTGCACTCCAAGATTTTTAGTTTGCAAACTGAAAAAAGTGAGATTTCCAGTTAATAAAATAGAGAAGACTAACTGCAAGAGGAATAGAATTAGGTGGTGGGAATATAAAGAGCTCATTTTTGGAAACATAAGTCTGAGGTCCCGCTTAGATGTCTAAATTAACATTTGGGGTAGAGAGTTGGATTTAAGAGTTTAGAGTTTAAGGAAGAAGTCTGGGTTGGAAATATACATTTGGAGGTTGTTGGATATAGGACATCCCATGTGCTGAGATTGGATGAGATGACAAAAACCCAAATAAAACTGAAAACAAAGCAAAACACTGTATTAAAAAAGGTAAGCACTTTAAAAATAGAGGCATGTGGCACATCAGTACTTAGAGATGCAGATGGAGGAGTATCAGTACAAAGTACTAGAAGCAGTGTTGTAAAGAGAAATGTTTGAGCAACTTCTGATAAATTGAGTAAGATGAAGATTGAGATTTGATCACATTAATTAGCAGCACTGAATAATTAGTGTGCTTGCTAAGAAAATTTTGGTAGTGGGATAAGAATGAAGGTATGACTAAAGAGCACCCAAGAGTGTATTTAAAGAGAAAAATCATGCCCAGCTTGATGTAAACATTCCTTGGCTAGCCTGTTGGAGGATAAAACAAAATGTGAAGCAGAGATGAGCCCCTAACCCACTCAGGAGCTGATCACAGATACATGTGTCAATCAAGCCAAGACCAACTAAATCTGCCAAATTGGACCAAACCCAAACTTCCAATCTGTGAAGTTGTGAACTAAAATTTAAAAAAGAAAAAGAAATAGACAATGACAATAAATCCAGAATGATATGAAAAAAAGGAAGACTCAGAGATAATGAAAATATTTTTTAAAATTTAAACTAATAGACTGTAAATATATTCCAAGAAGGTCCACAAATATAAAATTGAGAAAATTAGTAAGTGAGGAGAAACAACAACAGTAATGTAGAAAAGATAGATTTGAGATAAGAAAATTAAAGAATTAAACCAAGAAGTTTAATATGAGTATGAATGTAAATTAAAATAAAGGAAACAATGGGGAGTAACAACTTATTAAAGACATTATTTTTAAAAAGCATATCCTACAACTGAAGGAGTTATGTTTTCATATTAAAAGGGGTCCCAGAAAAAATAGACAAAGTACATCATGATCAAAATTTAGAATAACTGAGATAAAGAGAAGGTCTTATATTTGTTTAGGGCTGCTGGAACAAAGTATCACAAATTGAGTGGTTCAAACAACAGAGATTTATTGTCTCACAGATCTGGAGGCTAGAATTACAAGATCAAGTTGTCAGCAAGGCTGGTCGCTTTCTGTAGCTGAGGAAATTATCTAGTCCAGGTCTCCCACCTTTACATGTATATGACTGTCTTCTTTCTAAGTCTCTTCACATCATCTTCCTCTATGTGTGTCTGTCTCTGTGCCCTAATTTTCCCTTTTTGTAAGGACACAGTCAAACTGGATTAGGGCCCACCCTAGTGACCTCATTTAAGTAAAGATATTTGGAAGGACACTATCGCCAAATAAGCTTATAATCTGAGGTAGTGCTGGGGAGGATTCCAACAATGAATTGAGAGGACACAACTTAACTTATATTGCAAATCCTAACATTACTCCAGAAGGAAAATGAATATAAAACAGATTACATAGAAGCAACTGGACTCAGAAGGACACTGGACTACTACTCAACGCACCTGCAAAGTTCTAAGGTAAAAAAAAATTCAACCTCAAACTATAAGCATATGCAACCAATAATTGAATGTACAGATCAACCAGAGACATCTCTAGACAAGCAAGTACTCAAGGGTTAACTTTCTATACTACCAGGAAACCACTGTTGTGTGTGCTTCTTAAAATGGGGAAGCAAAGGTGGATTTACTGTAATGTTAATGAATCTTCAGCTTAAGAATCCCTCACTTGTATAAGTCCCTTTCAGTGGAAGGAAGGGGTCATAGCAATGTGTTGTTATAATCAGATTGTTTTGTAAACAACTAAGGAAAGATAGTTTGACCACTGTTGGTTAAGACTGTAAAGTTTATCATTTTTCAGCTTTTTGGTTAAGATCAAGATTGCAAAGTTTCCTAAGTCTAGCAGGAGGTTTTGTGCAAACCCAAGTGACAGAGTTCTGCAAGTGTTCTTGATTCTGGCAGTGGTAAAACATATCCAGCTGCTACAGCAGTCATACCTCTACCACATGCATCCTTATGCCTAGTCTGGTGAGACAGAATACTCACACCAGCCAGGCAAAGGAACTTTATTACAGGCATCAAGAATCAGTGAAAGTCTAGAATTCATGGCAAGTCAATCTGTTAAGCCGAAAGAAAGCTACTTAGGTAAGATAAGTCTTGTCTGCACATGCCTCACATTGCATCACAAGTAAGAGTCTCTCAGCCCTCCGCTCTGAGTTTTACACTCCAGGCACAACTTGGATCACTGAGCACAAGTGCTGCAAGGCATCCTGTTCTAGAAAAGATGAGAACATAACCTGTGCTGTTCTGGACAGTTCTTCTTTGTCTCAGAATATTGCATACTTGGCATATTCCACAGTTATTCTGAGAACTACAAGTGGGGTGGGTTGAGAACTTGGCCAGCCAATGTCATCTGGGGATCTGTCCTTCTGCAAAACTGTCACATTTTCTTATACAGGTGTGCTGGAGCAGTTGGCCATAGGCATTTTTGGAATTTAGCTAAGAAGAAAATATGTCGTAGGTACAATTTTTTGTGTTTAATAGGACATATTTATGAAGCTCACATCACTTCCATGTATAATTAAATTTTCACCAGCTGTTCCAGTGTAAGAATGGCTTCCAGCAATCTCCTCCTATAATTATGCCAATTTCCTTGACTTGGTGGAATCAGCGTTCAGAGCCAGATATTTATCACAACAAGAACATATTCTTTCACAGATGACACAAGAGGACATCGGACAAAGGTTGTGAAATTTACAGAGGCCAAAAATAATTAGTGAAAATTTGACCAACGATCATGTGTGTAGATTGTAAGCAGAACATTTAGGTTTTATCAAATCCTAGAAAAAAAATATTCTCTTCAGCTGGGAAAATACTGGACAATACAGAATATATGATTATGAATTAAAATTTTTTCTTGGTGAAATTTGTGCAAAAATGCAATTTATATGAATTCCTGTGTTTTTAGGGTATATACTTGAAGCAGTGCCACATAGCACATCTGAGTGTAAAATTGGTGTATTGAATTTTTAACATCTTGTTTTGACAAATTGTGGCAGTTTCAGATGAAAATTGTTCCATGAATGAAACTATCCTTCAGTGAAACAACCAGAAAAAAACAGTCTCTATTGGTAAAATCTTAAACATAAGCCTGTATATGTCAACATATGTATATAATAAATATTTATGTAACTCAGTACAGGCTAACAACAATTTATAAATCTATTTCAATTTATGGGACAGAAAATAAAAAGTAATAGGCAATTATTACCTTCCAGAGAAACAAAAAGTTATCAAAGAGTTGTAATCATACCACTTAGTTTCACTATGAATAATACCTAGCCAGAACAATGTGAGCACTGTATATTACTTTATATTATATTAGAAGGTTATAGGTAGTATATTTGTGAGCTGTGGGTTTGTGTATGTGTCTGCTAGGTGTGGGTATTTTGTAAAAGAGGTGAATTATCATCTTTCATTTTAAAAATAAAATAACTGTCTATAATTGAAGAAACAGCAATGCTAATATGTTAAATATCCAGGGAAACAGCTTGAAGTATATTGGGGTTGACGCTGGGAAGTAAGATTGATGGGTAGGAAAGAGGGGGATAGGAAATACTGCACTTTGTTATAAACTTCTAACTACAATTTGCCTTTTATTTGTAAATTTTTCACAGAAATAAAAACTGAAAAGTTGAGTTTGTTCTCACACATTTTCATAAAATGGGTTCTTATCAGCTTTGTATTAATAATGCCCTGCCTTTTCTAGATAACTACTAAAAGTAATTTATATTTTATTTTAGCATATATAATTCTGGTAAAATTGCACTTTCAAGATGAAGAAATGATCTAATAAAATTAATTATTCCTTTGAAGAAAACTTAAGTTCTTGATAAACCAAATGAGAATTGAGATAGAGTAGCCTTTCTGAATATAATTGTTTATAGCCAATTTTTTTAAGAAAGTAGATTTTAAATATTTATAAAATTGTTTTCTTTATTGTTTTGAAAAATAAATTATTAAACTTTTACTACCTTTGTAAAGTTAATCCTCTTTGCTTCCACTACTAGGTAGGAAATAGTTTTTATATGATTAAAGCAGAACATATAAAAAGTTAATTGTTTTTAAAATACGATTACATCAACCATGTAGAAATAAAACACAGTATTACAACTGAGCTTTCTACATTCAACTTATAAAGTAAAATAAAGATTAAAAATGTGTGCATTGGAGTTTATGAAAGTAAATTCATTCAGACTTTGTTGTAGAAGAATCATTCATTCTTGCATCTACATTTCACGAACAAAGTATCAAAGAAAAGTTTGCCCCACAAGCAAGGTTGAAAGCTCAGTTTCATTTTATTTTTTATCTTAATAGCAGGGAGCTGCTACACACTAAAAAATATATGCTTCAGGAAGATTGAACTTGTTATCTTTTTCAGGGCTGTTCATCTCTTCTAAAGGACAGTTATCAACTAAGCAAAAAAGGAGGAAATAGCTATTTTGCTTGGCTTATGATATTATAAATCTATGACCATCTAGCTAGAAAAATCCAAGAAGGCAAACTTAGAGTTTAAAAATCAAGAGGAAGGTGGTAAAGCGCAGTTGTTGGGAGTGCAGTTTCTGAGGTAACATGCAGAGTGGTAGGCATCCTCTAAAATGGCTCCCCATAATCCTCACCTATTGGTTTTTAGGCTCTTGTGAAATTCCCAGTCCTTGAGTGGGAACTGGACTTATTTGTTGACTGGCGTTTAAACAATAGATTGTGGTAGATGTGATAGAATGTTACTTTCAAGATTAGTTTATAAAAATCTCTGGCTCTTGTCTTGGTGCTCTCTCTCACTCTCTTTTGGATTGTTCACTCTGAGAGAGACAGCCGTCATGTTTTGAGGCAGTTTTGAGGAGAGTTTTGTTTTAGTGAGCTTAGAAGCCCATCTTCTGAGTCCTGTCAGACGTCACATGTATGGACTTGTAGGACTTTCTTCCCAATCAAGCCATGAGATGATTGCAGTGCCGGCTGGCACCTTTATTGCAGGCTCTTGAGAGATTCTAAACCAGAGGCACCCAGATAAGTCACTTCTGGATTCCTGACTCATTGAAAGTGTAAGATAATAAATATTTTGGAATCTACTAAATTTTGGAATAATTTGTTTTGGAGCAATAAGTAACTAATACATAGACTATAATCAAAGCTCTTACCCCACTTAACAGCTCTAAATCTTAGATCCCATATTGTTAAAATTTTGTGTGGTTGTTGTGAGAACTTAATAGGATAATTCTTATAAATCACATATGTAATTTCACATATGTAGCACTCAAGGGAAGGATATTATTTTATTATCTATTTAATTTTTGCAAGATCTCTTGGAATTATTTAAATCTATGACTCTACTGCTATACTAGAATATTTACCACCTTTCCAAAAGTTCAGTACATCATAATCCGATACATAATTTGTCTTGAACATGTATTCTATGCCAGTGTGAATCCTCCCTGCCTTTCCACAGCTATCAGTTACTGTTCTTGGCCTCAGACCTGGTCCTTTCCAACCCCCGAATCCATTCTGATCAAAGTCGGCCATACATTTATTAGCAGTCTCAGTATTCAACCATCTGAGTTTAGAAGTAAGACTAGAGTCCTAATACAGGAAAAAGATTAAATTTGCAGTTTGAGGAGTAATCACACAAACACTCATCAGCTTTTTCCCTGGGCTATGACTTCTCTGGTTTGTACAATGTGCCACGTTAGAAGGCCTGGTGGTTCTATGTCTAAGTCTGACCCCCTAGACCAATCATGCTTTTTCCCCTATTCTTAATATCTCCATGATACTTGAATTTATTTTCTTCTTTGGATGTTAAGGAGGTCTCAGTGGGCCTGTGTAGATCATAACTGCTATTTGTTAGAATTTTGATAACTCTATGATGGGAATGAGGTTTTATCATGTCTCTGTTATCATTTCCTCAGATTAAGAAATATCCCAGATTTACCATTGTTTCGTCCTCTTCTTCCTCCAAATATCTATTTGTCAATACTGGTCTCACTACACCTTCATTCTGTCTTTATCATGATAAGATTGAAAACACTACATTTTTACATAGGCAGTAATTTACTAAAGTTTTATATGTGGGTCAGTGTGCAGAAAAAAACATTGTCTAGCAATTAGGACAAAGTAAACCTTTTCAGCCAAAGTGAATTTATGTTTCCAAAGATTTATTTTATTAAAGCACCTTTTATCTCCCTCTCACACTAAAAATGCACTCAGTACAGTCAGGTTCTGATAACACTAACTCAAACCTGTGCACTAAAGAAAGTATACTTTTAAAAATGGTGATGACTATTTATACCTATATGTGATTCTGTGGAACTGATATAAACTGCTATCTTTCTTTATAACAAAAAACCTTGACCTTTAGAAAAATGAAAGATTCTCCCCCCCTAATTTAACTTAAGAATGAAAAGTTAGTTTTACAATTTTTCAAGAATAATAGACTCAAGGATATAAATCCAACACGTTGGAAGACACAATAGTGATGATGGATTGTTTCCAAAAAATTGCGTATAAAACCACAATCATTCTGGTGAAAGTTTTAAGGAAGTTAATCATTCCTAAAGCTAGAATGATGAACTTAGTGCTAAATTAATTTGTTTAGATGACTATCTTCCATCCAGATACTTAGTACACTTTAGAAATGATGAGTCCGAATATGATAAAATCAGTAATATCCACTGAAAGACTCCACCCTTACCTTATTTTTTTCCACTTAGAGTGGTGTTACAAATTAAACATAGTGACAATGAGGCAGAATAAATCCTAATGTTTAAATCCTGGTGTAAATATCTCTTTTACTAATCTATGCTTGCAGATTTATTACTATACCCAATTTATAAAGTCTTTGATCAATCTTTTATTAATACTATTATGAAACCTGATTCTAAAATAAAGTTGAATATAAGTTTAATTGCTAATATGTATACTTGCACAAGTTATATGGAAGATTATTTTGATTTTATCTGTAAAGGATATTCATCCTGTCTTAAATTTTTAAAAATTTTTCTATATTTGTCACCTTTGTTGTATCTTCAAAAAGCAACATCTGGAAAATATACTCAATAATAACAAGTGAACACAATTTCTAAACATACTTTTCTTCCCCCTGAGACACACAACGGAGCATGGGGAGAAAGAGTGAAGAAATACACCCAGCAGCAGTGATGTTTCTACACTGACACCCTGCAGGTCATCATGAGTTTCCTGAAATGTTTACATATCTATAAGTCCTATTATATGTATAATTGTCCTCCTACAAATTATATCAGTTATAGAGAGAAAATAACCTTCACTACAAGTTTTCCAACCCAAGGACAAGAAATGTTTTGTAGTAAAACAATATTTAGGAAATGCTGCGTGGAATATCCCCTTGTTAGAGTTCATAATTCACTTTAGCAAACTATTGTGTGGAAAACATTTAAGAAAATCATTTAATTCAGCATAATCAAGTGTTTTCTAAATTTAATTGACTCCTCTTTTTAAGCTTCACATCCATCATCTTCTAAAAATGTTTTGTGTAGGGAAGACTAAAACTCAGAGGGTAGGAATTATCATCATTATTTTACAGAGAAGGCAATTGAGTTAAAATAATAAAAATTTCACTCAGAGACGGAGTATAAATTACAGTATACGTATATAGAAAGAGTTTGGTTTATGCTTCTTAAAGCGACATGCTAAATGTTAATGTACCTCTGAAGAACAACTAAATATTGGAATTAAATTCTATTAAATGCTGCCACTGATTGCCACGTAACTCTGTGTGAACTTCTGGGGTTGACAATGTCAAGATTAAAAGAGCCTGCCAGATGAGCTGGAAAGAATGTGGATACTGTTATAATCCCTTTTTCCTGTCTCCCAAACTCAACATTAAAAAATAAGTATGAGGAGGTATGACTATAATAAAGTCTTTCATTTGGTAGAAATGTACTGCTTGAAAGTCACAGGCAGGGGTTTGCAGTGAAAAGAGTTCTTGAGTTCAGATAATCTAAGATCTAGTCTTGGCTCCAAGGCCTACATTCTGTGCAGATTTAAGATGCTTTTTATGTTGGACCTTCAGTGTCTGCATTGGTAGAATGAAGATAACAATGGTCTTGTCCAGATTTCTTCTTAGAATTAAATGAGTTGCACTCATAAGTAATTGGTAAATCATTAAGTTTATTACAAAGGATATTGGAAATGGTAATTATTTTACAATTATTTGTTGATGTGGATTAGTAAGATTGCTCACAATATCATGGGTTATATATCCTAAATCAGATATTTTACCTTGTAGGTAAACAAGTCACATACTATGGTATATATTCGTCCATGTCACAAGCTATATTGACTTCTTGCTGAAAAGTATTAATTCATATAATCTTTAGCATTAGTTACTGGTTATTGAGAAGATACAACCCTTTCTCTTTAAAGATAACTCAAGTGATGTGAAAAAGAGGCTCTTTCCTGACCAGAATTAAATAACAAGTAATTGGCAAAGTTGGAGTTGAATATCAGGTCTCCTGAGCCACAGTCAAGCTTCTCTTTTTGCACTCCATGTGCTTCATGTAAACTCATTTTTGAATGGTAGCACTTAAGCAGTGTATCATTGTATTTGGCATATCTGCATTGATTTATACTCCTGATATTTTAAGGCATGCAAAGAAAGATAGTATGGATTGCAATGTTTCTTGGTCAGTCATGTTTGAACAGGACCATTGGGCATTTTTGGCCACTCCATTTGTGAATTTATAGAAATCCAAACTAAAATGTAGCAGGACGTATTTATTCTCAAGAGATAACTTATGAGAAGATGATGAGCAAATAGAAGGGATATGTTTTAGTTTTATAGCTAACTTTTTTTCACGAAAATCCTCACATACTAATTGGAAATAGAGGAAAAAGTCATATAAGTTTCCCCAAAGGAGAAAGAAAAGTTATAATTGATGTCAACACTGTCAATCATTTTGTTCATAAAAGAGGAAAGCTGGGCCAGGTTTGGTGGCTCACTTTGGAAAACAGAGGCGAGAGGATTGCCTGAACCCAGGGGTTCAAGACAACCTGAGCAACTTAACGAGCCTTTGTCTCTACAGTAAATTTTAAATAATAGCTGGGCGTGGTGGTGCTACATGTAGTTCCATCTACTTGTAAGGCTGAAACAGAAGGATCACCTAAGCCCAGCAGGTGTGGGCTGCAGTGGCTGTGAGTGTGCCACCGCACTCCAGCTTGGGGAACAGAGTGAGGCTTCTATTCTAAAAAAAAAAAAAAAAATATATATATATATATATATATAAAATAAAAGAGGAAAGCTGGTCATCTCCAAGTAAAAAAACAAGAATCAGATTGTGTCTGTAGATGAGCACCTTTTGTCTTTTCTTACTAAGACTTGTTCGTGTAGGGTAGAATTGAATGTCTTCTGGAAGTTATAGAAATATTTAGAAATAAATATGTGGCTAAGAATCCATATTGAAATATATAATTATCACTTTTGAGTAGAAAATAAAGCAAAGCTTGAAGCAAACCTTTTTCTGATTTATGTCTTCATCTCACAAATGTTTACTGAGGCCCCTTTATGTTCCAAATATTTCTCTGGCCTTTAAAAATATATCAGTGGGGCAACCTCCTCGGTCCCCTCCCACTCTCCTCTTAATAAACCCTACTTTCTCACAAAAAAAAATCCGTGAACAAAATAGAAATTATTTCGCCTGAGATCACATTCTACTAAAGATATCCTTTTTGACTTACTAAAAAACAAATTAATTGAATTGTGAATTATTAATCAGATCAGCTTATTTTAATCTTTTATTTAGAAGTTCTCCTAAACAATGAAATATTTGTTTTAACACTGTTCTTTTTCTCTCTAAGCATGAATTATAAGCTTTGTCACAGAACCATTCAAATTTTAGTTACATATATAGAGACTGTGTATCCATAGGGACACAATAGTTATATACCAAGGAGCAACATAAATGCAGAACTGTGTCTATATTTATGTCTATATCCACACCTATTTCTATATCTAGATAGATACATAGACACAGAGACAGACATGGATTAGATACAGATAAAGGTAAAAGTAAAGTTAATCCCTCAAACCTGTAATCCCAGCACGTTGGGAGGCCAAGGTGAGGGGATTGCCTGAGCCCACCGTTTGGAGAACAGCCTTGGGCAACTTGACAAGACCTCATCTCTACAACACATCAAAAAATTAGCCGGGTGTGGGTAGCACGTGCCTGTAGTTCTGGTTATTTGGAAGACTGCAGCAGAAGAATTGCCTGAGACCAGAAAGATGGATGCTGGGGTGGCTGTGAGTGTGCCACTGCATTGCAGCCTGGGTGACGGAGTGATATTTCAATTAAAAAAAATGTATAGGTATAAAGTTAGAGATATCAATTATCTTGCCAGAAAGGATAGTAATATGGCTATCACAATCTGTTTTATTCAATAGACATTCTCTGTCCCCTAATATATTTAAGGCATTGGTCAAAGCACAGTGATTATTTAGTTAAATAAAACAACTCTGACCTCTAGAAGTGTAAATAAAGTCTAGTAGATGAGATCAGGCTTATATACCAAATAAATGGGGAGGGCAAGGCATAAGATGATAAATGCTATATAAATTCTATAGTTGAGATGAGCCCAGGGGATGAAGGGATTATTGATTCTGGTTCAAGGAACTATGAAAGGCTGAATAATTGAACAGGTTATTTACTGAGCTTAAAATATCTAAACACTTCAATCTAACACTATTTTATTAGATCTTTACCAGAAAGATCTAAAGTCCTTGAAAGAACTTAGCTCTAATTAAATATACCCAATTTCAGTTTCAAATTCTTTTACTAGGCCTTGATGTTGAAAGTGAATGTTCAATTGAAGGTAACTTTCAGTTCACCTTCTGAAGTCAGTACAAAAAGAAAATGAGTTTTTCTTTAATGTTTAGTGACTTCTCTGTCTGCCTCTGAGACATCTAAAGGCTGTAGACAATCAGTAGTCCTACAAGTTTTTTTTTTTTTAATGACTCTAAGTATAAATGAATCTTGAAGGAAAAAAGCAAAAGACAGAATAATTTTAAGAAAGATGTAGAGGAAGAAAAAATACACACCTAAACCTACAAAAATAAGTTTTGGCATTTTTTTTTTCCAGTGTATTGTGAAGTGAGAGAAGAGGAGGGCTTATCTGTATCCTTTCCTGAGTGAAGTACTAACCTGTCAAGTTCAGGGATCCATTCATGCACACAGAATCACCAAACTGGTTGTGCATGGTGTCAGTCTTCTGATGCAAATAAAATGACATACATCTACTAAATCATTACTACTCTCTACCATTTCCTTTTTTGCCAGAACAGCTATCCCTTTTTAGGCTTTCATGTCAGTGTTTTTACATTTTTAGATTGAGTTTATGCATTTTTGGTAAGAATATCACAGAAGGAATGTATCCATTTTTGTGCATTGTATCAGAGTGTGCAAAATGTCAAATGTCATTATAACTGGTAATGTTAACTTCGATCACTTACTTCATGTGGTGTATGCCAGGTTTATCCACAGTAAGTTGCTATTTTTGCACTCTATATTGATAAATATCTTTGGGAAGATACTCTGACTCTATATAAATATCTTGAAAGTTATTTCTACTCAAAAGTTTGAATAACAATTTTAACATGAAATCTTGCCACTAATAAATATTACTGTGTTGTACTCATGGAAATTTTCTATTTTCTTCATTTATTCTACATTTATTAATGGATTTACTCTATAAAGAAAAGCTATCCCTTCTCCAACATTTATTTAATTATTCAGTTATACATTATGCCAGTTGAACCCATGGCTATGTATATTATTCTGTGGGCTATGATAAAATACTACATTATTTTGTGGCTCAAATTGTTCTAGGTTGGTTATTAGAGCCTTTTCACAGAATCTCCTGTGCTCTTTAATGTGTTCCCATTCTCTTATAAGCATTTTCTTACTTTTTGATGCTCAAGTTATTTGGGACTTATCTCATATTTTTCCTTTTCTTGATCAAGAATCAAGCCCTTCTCTAAAGAGTTCAAGTTCTTTGTGTTGGAGAATGCTATTAAGACACTAAAGTCTGAATTCTTGGTGTGTGCATTATTACTGGGGTATTATCGTTTCTAAAACTTCTCAACTGGCTAAACTTAGATTAAGCACACAAGCATTAAACACACTTGTGAATATTTCTCCATCTAAATATATCAATATTTTTATAAAGGAGTTCATAATGATACTTCCACCTATAATCCAACAATCACTGGTTTCATTCTAGTCTTCCGCTTTAGTATTTATAATTATTTTATCTGTCATTGAAAAATCAGACTCTCATTATGTACAATGTATTTACTTATGAGAGAGGAGATAGTCAGAAGCTGGTTGGGCAGACAAAGAGGGATAAACTTGAGGAGACTTAACATCTTTGAGAATGCCCCCTGCACCACCCCCATTATACAAATGTTGGCTTAAGATGTGGTTAATGTGGTTAAGAACATCCTCTCAACCCAGGAGGTACTGCTAAAAGGGACTTTTTGCTGCTTCAGTGCAGACACAGTAGCTTAACTAATGTCCTAACTTGACCTTGACTTATTATAATATCATTAACATAGCATTAGCATTGAGGTTTTACCCCTCTGAGTGGGGTTTTCTGTGGGACTTAGGGGTAATATTCAAGATGGAGAAACTTTGGTCAAGGACCCGCATATGCAATAAGAATTGGGTCTCAGGAAGTAAGGAATGGCTGAGATGTAAATGAGAGAAATGCCCCTAGAAAAGATAAGATGAAAACCATAAAAAAAAAACCCTCTTAGCACTGGATTACCCATTTTGGGCCCCCCTTTTCTCTGGAGAACTTTGTTGCTTAATAAATTCCTTCTTTCACTCATCCTTTTGGTGTTCATGTTTCTTAATCTTCTTGGTCGTGGAACAAGAACCTTAGGTTGCTGGTTTAAGTTGACAGTGGAGTTCAAAACTCCTGCAACACTTATTTATTCAAAGTTATTATATACATAAATTATAGATTTTCTAACCATATGCATTTGAAAAACAAATTTGTCAACTAGAATGCAATATTTGTCTACTCTTCTGTCTTCATTCTACGGTAACAAAATGACTGAGACTGGGTCATTTAGAAAGAACAAAAATTTATTTGCTTACAGTTCTGGAGGTTAAGTTCCAAGTTCAAGTCTTTGGCATCTTGAGAAGGCCTTTTTGTTGTGTCCTCCTGAGGGGAAAAAACACCTTGTCTTCACACGGCAGAAGGGAAAAAGACCCAAAAGTTCCCACACATGTTTTCTTATGACCTGAATCCTACCCATGAGAGTGAAGCACTCATGGTCCTGTCACCTCCCAGGGGTCCCACCTTCGAACACTGCAACCAAATGTCGACATGAGTTTTGAAGGGGAAAACATTCAAACCAGAGAAATTTCTTTTTCCCTCAGCATTACAATATTCAATCAAAATACTGTTTTCCAAAATAACCATACTTAGTTGAGTTTCTTTTCCTACTTTTAAATGTGTGGTTATATTATTCATTTGTAATACACTCAGGCTTATAAATCACAGTTTGTATTAATTTGGGGTTCTCTACACATGCTGGTTATTTGTTTTTATTATAATTTATAGAGAATAAATTTCATTCTATATGGTATATAACTTTACTGGTTTTGACAAATGCACAGTCATATATCCACCAACTAGTCATATATGAAACATTATCATCATACCAAATATTATCTTGTAGTTAACCACTTTATTTTTCCTAAATTTTACAACTACTAGCCTGTTTTATCCCTCTGTAGATTTTTAAAAAAATATCAGATAAATAGAAACATACTATAAGTAGGTTAACAGTTCTCAATGAAGGACAATTTTGTTCCCAAGGGGACACTTGGAAATGTCTGGGATTTATTTTGATTGGTAAGACTGAAGCAGAGTAGCAGCCTGGGCATCATAGTGAGATCTCATTGTTCTTAAAAAAAAGAAAGAAAAAGAAAAAAGATTAGCTGGTGTAGTGGCATCTGCCTGTAGTCCCGGCCACTCTGGAGGCTGAGGCAAAATGATCACCTAAACTCAGGAAATCAAGGCTGTAGTGAACCATGATCACACTACTGAACTCCAACCTGAGTGATAGAATGAGATCTTATCTCAAAAATAAAAATTAAAAAACAAAAAATAAATACCAGAGCAGGGGTTGCTGCTGACCTCAAGTGGGTAGAGAGGTAGAGGTTAGGGATGCTGCTAAATATCCCGCAATGCACAGGACAGTCCCTGGCAACAAATAATAATCTGTCCAAAACTACTATTATTGCCTAAGTTGAGAAACTCTGATGCATATTTTTGAGTCTGGATTCTTACACTTGGCAAAATTTTTAAAGATCATCCATGTTATTGTCAAATCAACTGTTATTGAATCAATAGTTTGCACCTTCCTTTCTGTCTGATTAACTATTGCATAAGGAGTTCTATTTCACATAGGGTTGTCAATTCATTAACACGGGAAGGCTAACCTTATTGTGACCAGTTTTTGGCAATTATTAATAAGACTGTTATAAACATTTATGTGCAGATTTTGAATGGACATAGTTTAATTTTTGTTTATCAGAAATATTACTTTTTTTCTCCCAGTCAGTCTTATCTTTGTTATCCTTCTCATAACCCTGTCTTTAGCAGAGAAAACTGTTTCAATAAAGTCTTATTTTTTATGAATTATGCTTTTGTTGTATCTAAATATTCTTGACTTAAACCAAGCTCACATAAATTTTCCTTATGTTATTGCAGTTTTATAGTTTTTTTTAGATACATTTGGACTGTGATTCATTTGGAGGCAATTTTATAAGATTTGAAGTATGGGTCAAGGTCTATTTTGAGCCTATGGACATCCTGTTGTTCAAGTTCCAATTGTTGAAAAAAGATTCTTTTTCTATTGAAATGACAGCACATTTCTCAAAAAAATCATTTGATTATATTTGTTTGGGCCTATTTCTGGATTTTCTATTCTGTTCTGTCTATATGTCTATCCTTTAGCTAATATCATACTGTACTGATCATTATAGCTTCAAATTAAGTTGTGACATCTAGTAGTGTGAATAATCTTTTTCTTCGTCAAAATTGTTTTCATTATTCTAAGTCCTTTGTATTTCCATAAATTTTAGAATCAGCTTGTTGATATATATTTGAAAGAAAAACTTCCACTAGTATTTAGATTGGTATTGCATTTAATTTGTAAAATTTCACTTGCAAGGAATTGAACTCTAACAATATTATTTTGATATTTTGTATTTCTTTAATTCATATAATTTTCTGCATAGAGAAATATGCATGTATTTTATTAAATATATAGATTTTCTAGTTTTATTGAAAATGGTAGCATTTTTATCTTTCAAATAACAATTGTTTATTGCTGGTATATAGAAATATAATTAATATTCTGTAGAGTAATTGTTTACCTTGAGATGTTTCTGAAGTCATACATTGGTTCTAGAAGCTTTTTAAAGAAAGGTTCTTAGAGATTTTCTATAGAGAAAGCCATGTTTGTAAAGACAGATGCAATTTATTTCTCTACAATCTGTGTACTTTTTTATTCTTGCCTCACTACACCAAGTAAGATTTCCAGTGTAAGATTGACTTGTCTCATTTCCAATCTTGGGACAAAGCATCTATTCTTTCACCGTGAGATATGATGTGAGTTGAATGTTTTACAATTTTTGTTATTGAGTCACTTAAGTTTCTTTCTACTTCTAGTGTTCTAAGTGTTTTTTTTTAAATCATGATTAGATATTGAATTTTGTCAAATACTGTTTCTATATCTATTGACTTAATCATATGATTTCCCTTTTTCAATATGATAATATTGTTAACTTTATCAATCAATTTTTGTGTATTGAACCAAGCTTGTATTCTTGGAATATATGCTCTGTGGTATGTTATTATTTTTATGGGTTTTTTTTTGGAATTACTTTGCTAAAATATTTTTCAAGGATTTTGGCATCTATATTTATGAAAGATAATGGTCTATATTTTCTTGCATTGACTCTTTCTAGTTTTGTTATTACAATAGTGCTGCTGTCCTCATAAAATTCATGGGGAATTGTTTTATTCTCTTTACCTTTCTAGAAGAGAGCATATAGAAATAGTATTTGTTTTTTCCTTTAATGTTTGGTAAATTTCACAAGTAAAATCTTTCTATCTCTAGGAGATTTTTCCAAAATAAGTTTTTCATTGAAAATTCAATCTCTTTAGTAAATATAGGACTACTCAGATCTATTTCTTCTTGAATGAGTTTATATAGTTTGTGTCTTTTCTGAAATTGATTATTTTATTTCGGTTTTCAAATTATGGCAAGAGTTTTTCAAAGTATTCTCTTTTATTCATTTAATTTATGTGGAGTCAATAGTGATGCTTTCTTTTTCATTCTAGGTGTTGGCAATTTTGTCTTTTAATTATCATCAGTCTGGCTAGTTTCAAAAATTGTATTGATCTTTTTAAAAATTAGCTTTGTGTTTTATTAATCTTTATTATTTTTCTTTTTCAATTGTATTGCATTCTGCTTTTGTCTTTATGATCTCTTTCTTTCTGATAGCTTTGGATATACATTCTTATCTTTTTCCAGTTTCTTAAGGCAGAAGTTTAGATTAGATTATACTTTCAAGAGTTTTCTTCTTCTTTTTTAAAAAATATTTAAATGCTAGATTTCCTTTTAAGTCCTTCTTTACATTCCCAGTTTTTTTGTTTCATTGTCATTTAGTTGAATTTTTTTTAGTATCCTTTGTAATTTACTCCTTAATTTCATCTTATTAAGTAGTGTGTTGTTTAATTTTCAAACATTTGTGGTTTTTCCTAGTATCTTTCTATCACTTACTTCTGGTTTAAATACATTATGAGCCAAGAACACATTATTGTAAGGTTTCTAGTCTTTTAAATTTGTTATGGTTCATGTAGATTAGATAGAATATGGTATACCTTGGCAATGTTGAAAAAATGTGGAAAATGTAAATATTGTTGCTAGATGGCTTGTTCCATAAATGTAAACTAGGTCAAATTGGTTGGCTGTGTTCATCAGGTGTTTTATAGACTTCCTAATTTTCTAATTTTCTGCTCACTTGTTCTATCAGTTACTAATAAAGGACCACTGAAATTTTCAGTAACAAATGTGGATTTGTTTATTTCCTGTTTCTGTTCTATAAATATTTAGTGTGTTTTGAAGCTCTGTTGACAGGTGCACATGTTTAGATAGTTATGTCTTTTTGGAGAATTAACCTTTAAAAAAATAGAGTTGTGGAGTTCATATAAGAATTTGCTACATAAGTAAATTATGTGCAGCTGAGGCTTGGGCTTCTAGTCAGCCCTCTCTTTCCTTGGCAGTGGACATGGTACCCAGTCGGTGGTTGTGTGCTCCTTATTTCCCTTCCCTCCCTCATTTGTTGGTCCTGCCTTTGTGCTTAAGTGCCCATTATTTAGGGCTCTCTTGTGAGTGAGAACATGTGATATTCAGTTTTTCATTTTTGCTCTAGTTCACATAGAATGATGGTCTCCAATTGCATCCGTGTTGCTGCAAAAGACTGGATTTTGTTCTTTGTGGCTATGTAGTGTTCCATCATGTATATGTACCACATTTTCTTTATCCAGTCCATTTTTGTTGAACATCTGGACTGGTTCCATGTTTTGCTATTGTGAACAGTGCTGCAATGACCCTACATGGGCAGGTGTTTTTTTTGGTAGAGAAATTTATGTTCTGTTGGGTATATTCCCAGAAGTGAGATTGCTGGGTTGTATGGTAGCTCAATTTTTAGTTGAGAAAACACCACACTGCTTTCCATGAAAGCTGAACTAGATTACATTCCTGCCAATAGTGTAGAAGTGTTCCTTTTTCTCCATATCTTTACCAATGCTGTTGTTTTTTGACTTTTCAATGATAGCCCTTCTTACTAGTGTTAGCTGGTATCACATTGTAGTTCTGATTTGCATTTCTCTGATGATTAGTGAGGTTGAGCACTTTTTCATTTATTTGTTAGCTGCTTGGATGTCTTAATTGGAGAAGTCTCTATTCATATCCTTTGCCTACTTTTTAGTGAGGCTATTTTTCCCCCTGTCAATTTGTTTGATTTCCTTGTAGATCCTGGCTATTAGGCCTTTGTTGAATTCATAAGTTGCAAATATTTTTTTCTTATTCTGTGGGCTATCACCTTACTCTCTTGATGGCTTATTTTGCTGTGCAAAAATTTTTAGCATGATAAGATTCTACCTGTTAAGAATTGACCATTTTTGTCATTATATATGTATTATTTATTTTTATTCACAATGATATTCATTGTTCTGATATTAGCCTCTACAGTGTTCTGTTTAGCATGAGATTTGTATCCCTGCTACAGCGGTTACTTTTGCCCTTCTTGGTTATGGAAAAAAAATGAAAGTTTTCTCAGGACTCTCCCTAATTGTTCTTGTGATCACTTGGTGATGTTGATTTAGAAAAATATCAAAGACTATGTGAGCTTTTTTTAAAATCTCCAGTCATCAGACTCACTTGCCAGTTCATACCCAACTTGTCAACTATTCATTCTAAATTCTTATTGCTCAACATTTGTCCTGATTAAGCAAAGGTTCACAACCTGACTCTCCTTGAAGATTCCTGTGTCTCCCTAGATATTAGATTATCTGACTGGTAATGATTTTAAGAAAAGTCATGGATTTAGAGTTTTTGTAGATTTTTTCTTGTTGTGGGGATGAGAAATATGTTTGTCCCAGTATTTTATATCACTGCATTAGAACCGAACATCCAAGTTGTATTATTTTGATAATTACATTGTTTTACTTTTAGAATATTTTATTACTTATTTATTTAGGTATTTTAAGCATTAAATAACTTTTAAAAAGTATTCTATTTTTTTTTACTGTGATTCCAGTCATCTGTTTTTCTATCTGTTGTCTTTCTCCTATAAGCAACTGAGAGGATTGGTGTCATTTTGTGTGATCTGTAATTGTGAACATGAACAGATATTTGTCTTTTATTCTCCTTGTTCCCATGTCTGTACCCTGAATGTTGGAAATAACCTGCAAAACAATTTTCTGTTTGTCTCTGAAAGAGCTCTTACTATGAAGTTAGACACCACTCTTGTATTTTGTGCTAGCCTGGGAATTTTTATTACTCATAAGTGGAATTTTTTCTTTTCTTTTCTTTTCTTTTTTTCTGTTCACAACTCTTGCTGCTTCCATAGGCTTTCTTAGTTTTCTTAAGTCAGTTAGCAACTTTTCTTGACCAGCCTTCACTGACAAAAATCTTTTGAGGCTCTCACTTTTGCAGAGGATTTGAACATCTTCTTCCCATAAGTTCTAGATAACTTCTCTCTCTGTTTAAGAAATAAAATCTCAATGCTCAAGCTCCTAGACCCTAGGCTCATGAAAATATGACACACACTTTTTCTTTCTGACATTAGCTTGCATTTTTCATGTTGGTTTGTTGGAAACCGTATCATACTCAGTTTCTGTACCTCTCCAAATTCAGTTCACACTGGTTTTCTGCACAACTGTAATGATGATATTCTAGGAAAGTCATCTCACAAGAGAGACATTGTTGCTAGTGATATGTGGTCCAGCATCACAATCGCTAAGTCTGACCTGCAGTTAATTGGGAAATTAATGGATGCTGTTCTTGATCAGTATGGGAGAAAATATTCACTGTAAGTATTGTGATGAAAGGTTGCTGCTTTATTCCCTAGGGAATACAGGCTGAAATTTTTTTTTAAAGTTTTGTGTCTAATAGTTGTAACTGTTTATATTAGGCAAGGCACATTTTTCCATGGCAGCTTAGTCTACCATATAAATTAATTGTCCAAAAATCCACAGAGTAGTTATGTGATAATCTGTTCAACATTTGCCTGGGATCGGTGTCAAACTTGCTGAGCTAAATACTTTTCAAAATTGACCATTTGAAAATGGTAAGAGAGGTTGCTAGAGAACTTGGACTCAGATGTCAAGTTTCCTGGGATTGGTTCCCATCTCTGTTGTTCAAAATTTGTAAGAACTTGAATGGAAAGCTTTCTTTGCTAGTTCCTCCTCTGCTGAGAGGATTAAATGAAATCATATAGGTAAAATTTCAATTAATACTGGCTGTTGTTTTACTCCTCTCCATGCCATTTCCCTCTTTTGTGTATGTATATATATGTATAATTAAAAGGGCGTGCTTATGTATGTGTATATATTTACACACATATGTGTTTATGTGTGTGCATGTGTATATATAGGTACTTATATAGCATAATGTGTTTCATATATTTACTATTATTTATATGCATATACTGTATTTATATACATGTGTGTCATTAACATCATCTAGGTCAGTTTCAGGACCTCACTTACAAATGCCTTCAGTAATCAGCACAAGGCACTTGAGCTCACTTATCATAACTAGGAGATCTTTTCCTACCTCATCAACAATTTAGGTTTCATTTTTTTCTCAGCAATGCTTGTTTACTTTTTCACACTGGCTATTATTTTATTTGATAGAAAAACCGATTTCAAAATCTGAAGATGTTTCACATTTACTCTGCTGTCTTTAATATTGCTGTCGCCAACCCTGCTTCCTCCTCCTTCAAGCATTCTTTATTATTATGATGGTGTTCTCAATTAACTCTGTTGTTGCTGGCTTCCACTGAAAATGATAAAGACAAATTTATACATTGATAATACCAAATACATATCAACTATTTAAGTCCGATTTAATGAAAAAGGCATTAAAATAAGAGCCAAACCTTCAGTTTTTTTATTCAGGGTCTACTTTTTTACTCTTTGTGAACATTTGGAAAATCACCTAACAACACTAATCATGAAAGCACATGGGGCTGGTGTTTGAGATAAATAGGAGTTTTGTTGATATATGCCTGTGCGTAGATCAAGAAATTTTTATGGAATATCAAGTAATTTTTGGTGGAGTGAGTAGTATATTTTTATTTTGAATCATAATGTTAAAATGTTCAGAGGATAACATAACAGCAAATTTTCTCCAATAATTAATCAATTGCGTTTTGCTTCCAATAAAATAAAAAGAATATTACAGAACAAATTAAATCACCATATTCCATTCTTAAATATCTTATGTTCTTTACTCTTATACAAATTAATCAATTTAATGCTTTTCAACTTAAATATTTTGTATAGGTATATCTAAAAAGATATTGTTTTTTAAAAAATATTATACTCATCATTTTGCCAAGTATTTTTCACTCAACATTAAGATTTTTAAATCTGTGTTTATATATACACTGATTACTTTTCTAATAAATCATCTGCCTGTGAATATAGCATAATTTACAAGGTACTTCTTCAATTGATAGAAATACTGTTTTTACTTTTTATAACCACAGAATTCTCCAAAGACAGTCTTTTGTTCAAATGTCTAATCTTACTTATATTTAGCAGTGCAATTGAAACAAATGAAAACAAAATGACTTCTAATGAGAGAAAAAACTGCATCAACTCTAGAAATCATGTCAACATTGAATAAAGCAAATTAAATTGCTTCACATTGCAAGTAAAGAAATTTCACCCTTTCTCCTCTGCTGTGTGTTCAGAAATACAATAAAATATTTTATACATCTACTTTGAACAATTTAAAACTACTCTACCAGGTTACTTGTAGATAATAATCTCTTATTATCACTTTTTACTTGTGTTTCCAAATGAACTATTTAATTCTTCATCATTTATGTCTACTGTGTCTATGTGTGTTTTTACTGATAACAAAAAAGAATATGATATAGATATCCCTAAGAAGTATACATTATTCAGCTACTGCAGAATATATGTTATTGATATTAGAATGCATAGAAGGAAGTGAGAATTTTGTGTGAAATGATTATAGAAATGTTTAAGAAAGTGATTTTAAGTCATATCTTCAAATTTGGCTAAGAAAGGCAAAGAAGAATTGAATTGCCCAAAATATGTGGGGAACATTGAGAATCCAGATCTATTGATTGCAAAGTGGACTGTGTGTAGAATAATTTGGAACAGAGTTTTCAGAAAGTGGAGCAGAGGGAAACATAGGTTGAAACTTCATGCAAAGCTAAAATCCTGGGCTGTACTTTTTAGTAACAGGAAATGTCTGGAGAGAAAAGTATTTAAAGAGGAAAATTATCTGATGGAATTAGTATTATATGATTATGATGTGTTTAATAGGTTGTGGTAGTGTTTGTCAATGTAAAGATATGTTTCTATACAAGTCTTTGTGCTTTTTGCTTCCTTAAGATTCATTTAAAGTGAACTATACAGCAAGCATATGTATTAATTGTACTTTGAATTAACTAATGTAGCTGAAACATGAGAATACCAATTTTGTTAGTTTAACTAATTCTTTTTTTTTTTTTTTGAAGTGGAGTCTCGCTCTGTCGCCCAGACTGGAGTGCAGCGGCCGCTCCCGGCCACCGCAGCCTCGACCTGCTGGGCTCCGGCGATCCTTCCGCCTCAGCCTTCTGAGTAGCCGGAATGACAGGCATGCGCTACCACACCCGGCTGATTTTTTACACTTTTTTTATTGCAGAGATGAGGTCTCGCTGCCGAGGCTGATCTCGAACCCGCGGGCTCAGGCAATCCGCTCACCTCAGGCTCCCAAAGGCGCGGGATTACAGGCTGGGCCATCGAGCCCGGCTAGTTTAGCTGATTTTAATGAATCTCTTGTTATATGAATTGTTAATTGCTCAAGTTTTTCATTTATTTGAATATCAGCATATCAAACAATGCTTTTTAGCTATTGTCAGAAGAATAATAGTGACTAGCACAGGAGGATTCTTAGAGAGTTTAAATATATTAATTAATATAGTTTGCTGACATTTATACTTGTAAACCTGTGAAGAGGGCGAGTCTTAGTTAAAATTCATATTGACAATCTCATGAATTTTCTAATGTCAGAGTTTTAATCAATTACATTTATGTGCAATCAACACAATTGTTTAGAAAAAAGTATTTTTCTTCCATACTGATAGCATTTAACACACACACACACACACACACACACACACACACACACACACCAGCAAATAGTTTGCAACATGACATGAGATTTTAAAAATAATTTTTGAAAAATCATTGCTCTTTCTTATTCTGTGGTTTAATGCTACTGAAGGGAAGAGAAGTCAATTTGTCCCCATTTGTCATGCATGTGGTAAAAAAAGGACAGAATGTACTTGATGTAAGTTCTAATGTCTATGAGTTCAGAGCTTTCTTTCCCCCATAAATTTCTAAACACACACACGGTGCTAAAAAAATGTATACACATCTTAAGAAAGGAAAAACTATTAAAATTGTAATACTCAGTACATACTGATAACAAAAGATGAATACAAGTAATGTTTCACTTCTACAATTACAAGAGGTGCTCCAAGTAGTTACCATCAGCATTCAGATATTTCTGTTTATGGCAAACTAAAAGTAATACATAGATAACTCTCTTAAAATGCATATATATATTTTTGGCTTTATATATATATATATATATATATGTTACTATAAGTTAGAATTTTGTAGTATGAATTAAACATAAGTATGATTCTTGGATGAATTAAGAAGTAACATATAAAATCAGAGAAGTGATGTTACCAGCATTCTGTAAAAGTTTCTAAGCCCTTGAGGGTTTGTCTCAGGCCTCCAACAGGAGTACAATAGAGTCAAAACAAAAGAAAACGTGGTAACAAAACATCATTTATGAGTCTCTCACTTTTTCAGCAGAACTATGAGCACATTAGCCAATATCTTCTGTTGAGTTTCCAGGTAGAAAATATTTATGTTCTCTCAGATATCACATAGCTTTCCTTACATAGCAAGAATTTCCAAGATGATCAGATTTAAAACCACAAGCATTTATTTAATTAATAACTCTACAGGTGAGCAATTTCGTCTGGGCAGTTCTCATCTCTGCCTTAAGTCTGCTGCTGGGGGCTGGTGATCTAGAATGCCCTCAGCTTGGAAACTCATCATAGCCACAAAGAGTGTCTCAAACTCCTGTAGGTCAGCTGAACTTAGTGACATGATGTAGGCATGATGTAGGTAGTCTCAGAACAAATACGCTTTCATTTTCTTCACCTTCTATAGCCACAGCAAGTCACAAGGGCATTTCAGATTCAGGGGAGTTGGGAAAGGTTAGTCTCCATGTGTTGTTGGGAAGACCTAGAAACTCGCATTGTAAAATGCATGCATATTGGAAAGGAGAAGAATTAGAGTATTCCACAATCTATCACACTTCAGTTGCTCTTGTGGTAGGTAACATTATACCGACCTATAAGGACCACATAATCACCCTCAGATAACACGTGTTAAGATTTTTGTTGCTACAGAAAATGTTACTACAAAAAAAAAAAAAAATCTCAGTTTCTTATACATACAAGACTTTTATCAGGATATATGTTTAGAATTCTGCTGGAAAATTTGCCTTTCCAATGTTATAAGAATAGGTTAAATACAAATTTATTTCCAAAGTGGCAGTTATCAATTTGCAACCCTACCAATTGTGTATTATGAGAGTTTCTTTTCCCATATCCTAGCTAATACTTGGTATCTTCAGAATGTAAACATATGAATGAGAAATCATAGAGTCCATACACATTCTTAAAGAGTGTTAGTTGTGGTGGACACTATTATCTCATGTTCAGAAAGTTTTTCAACCCAATTTTTCTAAGTCAAACCAAAAATTTTTTAAAAGAAAATGCAGTGCTATAAGAGAAAACAAAAATTTAAGCTATATTATTTCAATAATAAGAGATTATTTCTCATTTATAAGAAATAAGTTGTTTCTCAACTCTCCCATTAGCATCCTCTTCAGTTGATGATGAGTATTAATTTTTCCTATAATTCATTTTAATTCAGATAGACTCTTTTTGGACATAGGCTGAGAAATGCTTCAGAACTGTTAGGTAAAAAATGTCTAGTCAGTGTTCTTTCTTTCAGCTTCATTTCTGCCATGAATCCAACTACAGTGGGTACATTCTACCAGCCCTCCTCATTCATGGCAAAGTATGAATTATATGCAAGAGGTATGGAGAACTCCTTGAATTGCATGAGGTCAAAAGAGTTTTTAAGTCTTCAAAATTGTCATATATAAATGTATTACTCATTTACAGTTGAAAATATTAGAAGAACTTTAAATATATATATGTATATACAAATATATATCAAGTGCCTGGAAGAAAAGCAAAAACTCTATCACTCATACAAATGTTGTTCAACAGTTACAATCATCTAAATGTTTACACATTTTAGAAAATTTAATGCATAATTTGAAAAAATGCTTATGTTTGTATAATTGTAAACTTCTAGTTCACTCAACCTGACAAATGAAGGTTTAGGTAGATATCTCAGAGGATAGTTAGCTCTTAACGAAAGGTCATGTTAATCTCACATAAGCAGGCTACTATATTGAGACTTTATTAAAACTATTTTTTAAAAATAATAAACATAATTATTGACTCAATAAATGCTTTAAAAAATTTTTAGATTCAGGGGCTACAAGTGCATGTTTGTTACATAGACCCATATTGGGTAGCGGTGGGGATTGGGTCTCAGGTGACCCATTCTCCATACAGTGAACATCATATCCAATAGATAATTTCTGAACCCTAATTCAGAACCTAATAGTTGCTGAGCCCTTCCTCCCCCTCTTGTTATTATCCACAGTGTCTATTATCTGTATCTTTGAATAAACACTTATTAATAACCAAATTCCAGGCACTTTACTAGATACTGGGAATGTAATGATAAATAAGGCATATTCTTTTTTTTTTTCTTTTTTGAGTTGGAGTCTCACTCTGTCGCCCAGACTGGAGTGCAGTGGCCGCTCCCGGCCACCGCAGCCTCGACTTACTGGGCTCCAGCGATCCTTCCGCCTCAGCCTTCCAAGTAGCCAGAATTACAGGCATGTGCTACCACGCCCGGCTGATTTTTTGATTTATTGTAGAGATGAGGTCTCGCTGCCCAGGCGGGTCTCGAACCTGCGGGCTCAGGCAATCCACTCACCTCAGCCTCCCAAAGGAGTGGGATTACAGGCTGAGCCACTGAGCCCGGCTAAGACATATTCTTATGAAGAACTTACAATTGCAGTTAAACATCTATACAGACATACAAATATCTAAATATATATTATATTATATGCCTATATAATATAGCTATATAATATATTATACATAATATATTATACATTATATAATATACACAATATATTATGCATTATTATGTATAATAATGTATAATATATAATGTATTATATATACATAATATATTATACATTATTATGTATAATAATATTATACATAATATATTATATATTATATTATTATATATCTATACAATATATCTATTATATTATGTATCTATATATAATATAGATATATAAAATATAGCAAGAAA
>NW_007247168.1:0-21380 GCF_000164805.1 Carlito syrichta | reverse complement strand
TAGCAAGAAAAGTGCTGAAGTATACATTATGAAAAGATATGTGTTTGTGCTGTGTGTATGTTTTTTTCAACAGTTGAAATTAAGCCTATATGACAGATTAGAAATACCATCTACCATTGTTACATTCAGATATGTGGTTGTAAGATGAAATATATCTGACTCAAAATGAAATCTGCCAAATGAGACATAAGCCACAGGAACAAAGACAAGAGAAGAAGAACTATAGCACTGATCTCATTGCAGAGATAGATTTGTTGTCAAGGACTTATCATGTGTACAAATGAATGCTAATTAAATTCATTCTCTTAATACGGCCACATAATTTAAATGTCACAGAAACAGTATTTAATTGACCAGTGGAGTACAGAAAATTTAATAGAATTCCACAAGGTGGCAACTGGCAAGATAAATGTCTTATCCTAAATTAACTTTGGTTCTCTTGCGAATAAGTCATGGGTGCCAGAAGGGCAAGAAACAGCACTGTCCACTAAAGACATTGTATTCAAAGGGTACCTACAATAGCCTGAATTGCAGGGGTCCAGCCCCTCAAGTGTCGTGAGGTTTCCTGAAGGAGAGACGGATAGGCAAAAGACGAAAATATTATACTTGGACACCTGCTTCCTGAACAGATGACGTTTAATGTTAGCTAACAGAAAGCTTTTATACCATTTGTAAAGGGGCAAGACAAAGAAAATTCCTTCACATACATATCCTCTAAAACTTACCATCTAGTGGTCTTAGCAACAAACAAACCAAGATCCCTATAAACATTCAGACAACAAGTCTTATTCATAAAGCCAAAAATTATACTTTTAGTCCAAAGTCCCAAATTACAATCCTTGAACTGTCTCCAGAAAGTTTCCATGTGCAAAGTTCTTCATGTAGCAGTAGTTTTCCCATCTGGGGCTTCTATGACCTTCAGAGCTTTGTAATCGCCTCTCTTGTCCAGGTGTCTTTGTTACTTTTCTTTTATCCTGCAGTGTTTGTTTCTAAAGAGAACTCAAAAGAAGCTTTTAGTAATGTTTCCCAGGCCCTTAAGGTTGCTTTCTGTCTTTAGCTAATTTATCATAAAAGTGTCTGATTAGTATATTATGAGTTCAGTGAAAACCCACTCTATAAATGTTAACTTAGAGTTTTAACTATTGAATTAAGTAAAAACCTTAACGATTAATCTTTATCCTAAGTCAGTGAAAACAGTGTTATAAATCACCTGTATAACTCCTAGATAAGGCTTAGAACTTATAATGAATTCATAATGAACTTACTATAAACTTGTGCTTCTAAAAAACCTTATGTCTAAACACTAAACTACATAATTCTAAATCAAATGAGTGAATATACTTATATCATTTTTTACTCAAGCAATATCTAGTAACTTATAACCAAGTGAAAGAAAGCATTCTTGATGTGCTTCAGAGTTTAACCCTTGCATATGTTAGAAAAGGCCAAGTGGCATAGTGGGAAAATGGAAAAATTAACCATGACATTCTCAAGTTAGCTGTGAGTACTTTGCATAAACATGCCATCTTCTTCTTCAACGACTGCACAGAATTTCTTCAGCCATACCAGCAGCAAACACAGAAGACAGAAGGGTCTCAGCTGCCCGGACTCACTTTGCGGCCAGGGGTCCTCAGCGCACCTGGACTTTGTCAATCAGGCAGGCCTCCAAGGTTGGCTCCCAACACTGAATACATGTGCTTCCCCTAACCCAAGTTCAAATGTTGACATTCAAACTCCAAATGTTATGGTATTAAGAAGTAGGGCCTTTAGAAAATAATTAGGTCACCAGGGTGAAGTCCTAATGAATGGGATTAGAGTCTTTATAAAAGGAACCCACTCTGCCATGTGAGGATGCAATGAGGAGAAGGTCTGCACCAGAATCCAATGAGATTAGCAACCTGATCATGAACTTCCAGCCTCTAGAACTGTGAAAAATAAATTGATGTTGTTCCTAAGCTACCTAGTCTATAGTGTTTTGTTATCTCGGCTCAAACAGATTAAGCCAGTACTATATATGCATGTGTCTTATCCAGATTACCATTTTTACTTGATTCGTAGGCACTCAGAGGTGCCTATGATGTTGATTTATTTTATGCTATTCTGTCCTGTTCCCATGACCTTTATATTACACTCATAAAACATAATTGATATTTATTGCTGGTACCTCCCTCTTTATTTTTTGCAATGAGACTGAGGTTTAAAATTGTTTTTGGCTTCAGTCAATGTCTATAATCACCCCTCATTCATTTGTTCATTTGAGAAATGCAGTTGAATTATGTGTGCTTCTTGGTACCAGAGAATAAGCAAGAAAAACAAGACATATTTTGTTAACTTTGGCATTCAAATGTTTTTTCATCTATTATTTTTATCTCAATCTTAATTTTTAAAATTATCTCCTTTTTTTACCTACTTTTCCTATTCTACTACCTCATCTTTTTTTTCTTTTTAAATATCAAATTTATTGGTAGGAAATACTTATTAAGCTCTCTTGGAATGCCATCTTTTTGATAAGCAGAAATTGAATTCTTTAATACTACCAAAAAGTTAATTCTTCCTGGAATCAAATTTTTGTTCTTTGGTATTTCCTAGTTTCAACACAAAGGGAGGGACACATAGTTGACTTTTCTTCAAAGCTCTCTAATACCTGTTAAGGAAGAAGTCAAAGATGTTGTGCATCTAAGCAAATCAGTTAGTTATCAGCATGGAAACTAATAGAAACTCTGGTGTTTAAATATATTTCTCTTTAATGTATACATTGTTGGCTATGTTTTTCTGGTTTTGATTTTTTGTTTGGTTGGTTGGTTTTGGGTTTTGTTTTGTTTTGTTTTTGAGTCAGGGTCTCACTCTGTCACTTAGGCTGGAGTGCAGTGACATAATCACTGCTCACTACAACCTCAACCTCCTGGACTCAGGTGACCCTTCCACATCAGTCTCCTGACTAGCTGAAATTACAGAAGTACACTACCATTTCAGGTTTATATTCTAATTTTGTAGAGTTGAGGTCTTGCTATGTTTCCCAGGTTGGTCTTGAACTCCTGGGATGAAGTGATCCTCTCGCCTTGGCCTCCCAAAATGCTGGGATTACAGATGTGAGCCACTACATCCAGCCTGTATTACATTTATTTAAAAATAGAGATATTTTTTCCAAGACATTTACCTTGCTTACTCTTAAATGTGAATGAATAGATTTTATCACTATTATATGTGTAAATAGCTTGCCATCCTGTTTTAATTTTAGTCTCCTCCTTTCTCACTGCAATTTGCATCTCAAAATGAAAATGAATGGAGATTTCAGTAGGAGCCATTAAGGGAGCGATTTGCATCCCCATTTTTGTCCCAGAAATGTCATTTTTATCTTCCTCTTCTAAAAACTCAGCACTTAATGACAAATGACACCTTCCTACCATATTGAAAAATTTTCAGCGCCATGCTCGGTGGCTCAGCCTGTAATCCCATGCTTTGGGAAGCTGAGGTGAGTGAATTGCCTGAACCCACAGGTTCGAGACCCCCCTGGGCAAAGTGGTGAGACCTCATCCCTACAATAAATCAAAAAAATTAGCTGGGCATGGTGGCATGTGCCTGTGGTTCCAGCTACTTGGAAGGCTGAGGCAGAGGGATCGCTGGAGCCCAGCAGGTTGAGGCTGCCGTGGCCGGGAGCAGCCACTGCACTCCAGTCTGGGTGACAGAGTGAGACTCCAACTCAAAAAAAAAAAAAAAATCAGATGAATTCAAATTATGTACATCAACTTTTAGTTGATTATATCCCCTCCACGCATAGGATCAAACTGCAGGTATAAACCCACTAAAGAGTATGTTTCAAAGAATGCCCATGGTAATTTAAACATGCGAGGGACTGGAAGAAAAAAATCCATGGTTAAATAAGTTTGGGAAATATTATATCCTAAAATCCCATTTGGAGAATCATAATGCATATTAGTATTTTAAAAACTTAAGAGATAGCCATACTACTTTTAAGTTTTAACATTTACCAAAGGTATTTGACTATATAACTTGTGTGTATAGATGTGTATGAACGAGTGTGTCTTTGTAAAATATTGGTAACATTCTGCTGATCTGGTGTTTAATAGAACAAAGTTTAGAAAACGCTAACTTCAGTAGTTTATACTAACAGAAGTAACGTGATGGCAGACCATTCAGAGGGAGCATTTCAAAGCATGACTGAGCCTATATTTATCAAATAAAAATGTTTTCAAACCAGGGTCATGCCAGTGTATGAATGTAGGACAAAATCTGTGTCTGAACTTTGGTTATATGGAGAAAATATCAACAGGAGATAGCATTCATTCATTCAATAAATATATACTGCTCACCTACTATGTGTCTAACCTTGTTCAAGGCATTTCAGATAAATCAGGAAAAAATGCTGACATGGCTCTGTCCTAAGGAATTGATTTTCAAAAAGAGACAAGACAGGTAACACTCCATAAAACCAATACACAAATTATATAGTATGCTAGAAGGCGACAAGCACCATGGTAGAAAGAAACGAAAGAAAGAAAGAAAAAAAGAAAGAAAGAAAGAAAGAAAGAAAGAAAGAAAGAAAGAAAGAAAGAAAGAAAGAAAGAGGTCATACAGTGGTCAGTATAGATTTCAGTAAGAAGGTGACATCTGAGGAAACATGAAAGGAGATTATGGAAAGACATTCCACATAAAAGTGACAACTAGTGTAAACCTCTCATTGTAGGAACGTATGTATCATGTTGAAGGAAGAAGGAGTCGACTGTGGCTTGGAGAGAGTGAGCAAGGAAGAGGAAAAATAACAGATGCAAAGATTCATGTAGAGATTTTTAGTGCGAGGTAAAATTTTTATTTTATTGAAGTGAAAAAGATATAAGTTTTGTTTTGTCGTTTTTAAAAATATAAAATCCTAACTTAGGATATCAAAGGGTCATCCTGGCAGAGGTCCTTGTATATCCTAGCTTATCTATCTTTTCTGCACCTATTGTCCTTATTTAACCAGTCATCATGTTTCTTTTCATTCTCAAAAGTGTCCAGGTTTGGATGATAAATTATGGGGTCACCCTAACTCTTCCTGTTTTGTTGCTAAATAACTTCAAGTGGAAGAAAATATTTAATTCAGATCTGCAGCATTTAAGCAGATTATATAGAACAAACACCCATAATTACAGTGTATACCAGTCTCTTTGATTGATAACTAGGTTTTAAAACTGAAAATCCCATGTCTCAGAAACCCCTTCATTCCCAAAGTGAGATGATTAGTCATCCTAAAACTGTTGACAAAATATACGTATTATATATAGATATATATACTGCTCATCTACTATGTGTCTAAGCTTGTTCAAGGCATTTGAGATAAATCAGGAAACAAAGCAAAGTCATTTGAGGCAAATCAAGAGATCAAAAGCAAATTCTTCTGGTTTAGTTATGAAATCAGAATAAATAAACTTCCTATTTTTAAAGCTTTAGGCAGAAAGTGGTCTATCAATATCATTCGGCTATAAGAATTAATGTTTTCACCAATTAAGAAAGCATATCAAAATGGGCAGTTAAGGTGATTTTGAAGTCTTATTATAATGAGGATAAAGCAGTTGAATATTTAATGGGTTCTTAAAATTAGTACTTTAACTTTTGTTTCTTTATACCCACGTCAAGCAATACATGCATGTAGAACATTTTTTATTGATATATAGAAAATATAGGTATTATAAGAATAGTTCTAACTTTTAAGGTGAATATCAAGACCGTTGGCAAATAAGCATAGTTTTCCATAAAATAACATTTGAAAACAAATTTTTTCAGAGAAAAAAATATTGAGTCACTTAGAAAATATTTATGACATAAGGGAAGACTTATAAAGATTTATCAGGAGATTTTTCTGACTTAATTTAGATGAAGAAGTTATCTAAAAATACTTTGGTGGCCAGGCTCCATGCCTCAGCCTGTAATCCCACGCTTTGGGAGGCCGAGGTGAGTGGATTGCCTGAGCCTGTAAGTTTGAGACCCGCCTGGGCAACTTGGCGAGACCTCATCTCTACAATAAATCAAAAACTAGTCGGGAGTGGTAGCGCGCCTATAGTTCCAGTCACTTAGAAGGCTGAGGCGGAAGGATCGCCGGAGCCCCACAGGTCGAGGCTGTGGTGGCCGGGAGCAGCCACTGCACTCCAGTCTGGGTGACGGAGTGAGACTCCAACTCAAAAAAAAAACAAAAAACTTTGGTACCAGAATGTAAGAGGTGTGTTTTGCTGCTTTCCAATAATCTAAAACTGTTTGCAGTAGAATTGTTTTAAACCTAGAGAGACTGTGAATGAGGGTTTGCCCACTATTTTAATAAAATACAAATTTTACTTAATGAGATAAGCCATATTCTAACCACCATAAAACAATTTTAAAATGCTATTATTTATGTCAAAAGTAGAAATTTATTGAAAAAAGCAATATTTTTTCATAACATAACACATAAATACATCTTTGTTTCCTAAAATTGCATTATTTTTTCAATTGACATTTTTCTCAATAGATACAGATTAAGCCTGCTGCTAGGCTTTAGCCTTTGACTCATTCATAAATCTTTCTAAATTACTTTAGGATTTATTATCTTACCCCACTTCCACCATTGATTGATTTAAATGAGACTTTTGCCATCTAAGGCACAGATGTCACTGCAACAACAGGTTTCCTTGCTTCTAGCGCCCTCTGCAGTTTCTATCACATTAAATGGTAAGCCTAATCTTCTAATACACTATTTTTATTTTATCATAGTATGTCTTATAAACCTATGTATCTTTCTTGGCCTTCTGTACAAATTAGGACTCTGCTAACTTCCATCTTAATTTTCATTATTTTCAGCAGAAGATCTCTAGTCCAGTAAGATTAGTCTCCAAGTTTTTTTCTAATTCCTTTTGCTTAATTACCTCTATTGTCAAACTTTGAGCTTAATCCTGTCTGTATCATACAAGTAATTTAATGTGCTGCTCCAACTTTAAGATATTATTTTCATCTGTATTTACCTTTCTAGGATTCTTCCTTCACTTAAAATTTATAATTGGACTCAAGGACACCTGCTTATTATTGTACAGTTATTTAATGTGTGTAATCTAGTTCCCAAACTAGTATGGAGATGCCTTAAATACAAAACAGCTAAGTCTTATGTTTTTCTTCTCACCATTTGCATACCTAGAACACTGCTGGACACATAATCAAGTCAGTCATATACATACTGATTTATTGACTGAAATCAATAAATCAGTTTCTAAGCCATAGGTATCAGTATGCAGTTCAGAGCAAACACAACTCTTGTGTTAAAGCCAGTAAAATGAATCAAAGGACAAGATTCAGAGCTAAGACAAGATGTAAAATGTTCACACATATTTAACACTTGCCACTCAAGAACTTTAGAATGAATTTTGTTTGTTTTCTGGATTTTCATGAATTGCATTTTTTTCTGTGACTTTAGAAAGAATTACTTACTTTATAGATCTACCTTTAAGTTTAAAAATGGTAAGTCATAGTTTCATAATTTTTAAACATGTAACTATAAGAAGTTATAATGATCAAACAGTGAACGCATAACATGATACATATTGGGAATCCCCAAATAGAAAAGAAGATGAAGTTGTGCAATAATAATCGTTAAATCACGTCAATGACAAATTTTAAAATATTCAAATAATCAAAAGAAAACTTAAATGAAAAAAATCACATTTACCACAACTATAAATATTTGAAGTGCTCTTGCAATTAAGTTAAAAATAGTTAAATAATTCAATAGAAAATTAGTCAGAAAGGTTAGATAGGCATGTCATAAAATAAATATAAATATAAGTGGCTGATGAACACTTGTAAATATACAAAAAACTCACATGTGATTATTTTACCTAAAAAATAATTTTTTTTTTTTTAAATTTAAAAGTTTGAGGATCTGGGTGTGGTAGTTCATGCCTGTAATCTTAGTGGTTTAGAAGACTGGATTGGGAGAGTCACTTGAGTGTAGCAGTTTGAGACCAGCCTGGGCAATATAGTGAGACCTCAACACTACAAAATAAATAAATAAATAAAAAAAATTTAAAAATCCAAAAAGTAGGCCAACATGGTGGCACATGTCTATAGTTCAAGCTACTCAGGAGGCTGAAGTGGGAGGATCACTTGAGCCCAGGAGGTGAAGGCTGCATTGAGCTAGGATTGTGCCACATCTCTCCAACCTCTGTGACAGAGTGAGATCCTGTCTAATAAATACATAAATAAAAATAAGAATTTGATCATTCAAACTGCTGTCAGAATCTTAGGAGAAATGATCTTTCTCATATGACTGGTGACAGTAGTGATTAGAATTTTTTCAGAAGCCAATTTAGAAATACCTTTCAAATTTCTCAATATATACCCTTTCATTCACCAGTTCCCATTCTAAGAAATAATCCTCATGTTTCAAAACATGTATGCAAGTAGTACGTATATGTATACAAGAATACTGTTATAGGAAAACATAAGTTAAAATATGAAAACAAACTATGAAATATTATAGTAAACCTATTTGTGATGATCTGGAATAAATATACATATGAGCTTGTGTGTACTTGTGGGTGTGAATATTAATGTGTGCAAATAGAAGCTTTCTGAGAGGACAGATAAGAAACTATTATCCTGGCGGGGCGCAGTGGCTCAGTCTGTAATGCCAACACTTTAGGAGGCTGAGGAGAGAGGTTTGCCTGAGCCCGGGGGTTTGAGACCAGCCTGGGCAAGTTGGTGAGACCTCGTCTCTACAATAAATCACAAAAATTAGCCAGGAATGGTGGTGTGCATCTATAGTTCCAGCTAGTTAGAAGGTTGAAGCGGAGGGATTGCCTAAGTCCAGCAGGTCAAGGCTGTGGTGGCTGTGAGCATGCCATTGCACTCCAGCCTGGGCAACAGAGTGAGACTCCAACTCAAAAACAAAACAAAACAGAACAAAAACTATTATCCCTAGCCTACTCTGGATATTGGAACCAGACACTTGGGGTAGAAGAAGGATTAACTTTTCAGCATATGTCCATTTGTAATCTTCGTCATTTTTTAATATATACGCATTATTTTGCAATGATAAACTAATCAAACTATTATGTATCATATATATCTATTATATATCATATTGGATGTTGTATATGTATATACTTATGGATTTGTGTATGCATGTGCACATTTATGTAGGTGTATGTGTGTATATGCACACATTATACGTGTGCATTTATATTTACATTATATATTACAAAGATTATAAATGCATACATACATCTATATGCAATGTATATATCATGTATTGTATGGGAAAAAGAACAAAACATACTAAGTCTAAAAAAGGCAAAAAAATAAATCTATAGATTTCTATATCTAATTTAATTTAATGTAACTAATAAAAAGAATCAAAAGAGATTTGACTTGTCTATGTTTATTTGATAGTAAATTAAACTGTTATTAAGACTAGACTCTGGGAACTTCCGGCAAGATGGCGATGGGGCAAAGGAGAACGCAGAGGGTCTCTGGCTCTCTCCCCAGGGGTGGTGGATCCCAATGTTGACAGCCTGCTTTTCACATGGAGCTCAGCCATCACCACTGCTGGAGATTTCCAGCGGTCTGGACAGCCACTAGAGCTGCAGACACAGCAGCCGCCGTGCCGCCGTGGCCTCCATGGCAGCCATAGAGCATTGTGCCACCTGTGACTGAGGTGATCCACGACTTCAGTCCTTGAAGCCCCTGCAGGAAAGATCTGCTGGGATCGCTGCCACCTCTGCTGTCACCGGGACATACTGCCGGCCATGGGTCTCCTCCCGTGTGCCCTGAAGCAGGCTTCCATCCACCTGGTCCTGTCCGGCCCCACCCCCTCTGGGGCGAGCAGCTGAGATAGCACCACCTGCTGGTGATTCAAAGTAATAACACTGAAATGAAAGAAACAAGCTTGAAAAAGAGACACAGGCCAGACTTGAGTGGTGAACTGAGGGTGATCTGAACTGTCCTTCACAGCAGGCCAGGGGCAACTGACCCTAACTGCAAACTAATTTACTAGCTTGAAAACAAAGCTAGAAATCAGAGCTGAAAGGACATTAGACTTAAGCGAAAAGTGTCAGAGTGTGCTCGATTGGTTCTGTTAGTTTAATGACATAATTCTTTTTCTACTGTTTTGTTCCTTTTTCTTTTTTCTTTTTCTATTCCTCTTCCTTTCCTTCTCTTTTCTCCTCTCTGTAAACCATATCTTTGTATAGAGGAATAGCACACCAATAAGGTGGTTGGTTAGCTTGTATGTTAGCATCATTGTATGTTTTATTTTTTTTTGTATGGGAGTTGGTTAGTCTGTAGCTGGGGTCTATTGTTTTTATCTGTTTCAGTATAGGTCTCTCTCTCCATATGTTGGTACATTCGTTTGTTTCCCCCCTTACTCCTCTATCTCTCCACCCCCCCTCCCCTCACTGTCTGCTCCATTCTCTTCCCTCTGCTAACCACATTTTATTTCAGGGAGTAAACTTACAGACCAACTGCATAGACAGATTACAAGGCAGTGGGAAGTGGTTTTCAGATTATCCATACACCTGTCAGCGAATACCAGGACCTGCAGATAGACTTTGAATCACAGCTCCCCCCTTAAGTAAATCTCAAAACTGCAAAAAGGACCACCGCCAACCTACAGTGTAACTCCAGAATTGAACAAAGTAAGAGAGCATACATAAAGAATAGGAGATTGAACAAACTGAAGTAAAAGCAACCCCTCCACCGCTGAATAACAGAATTAAAGAAGATGGTGACGTGGAGGGAAGGAAAAAGTAGGGAGGGGGAAAAAAACCACACAAATGAAGAAAAACCAAAAGAAGAATGTAGGTCTCACACAGACCCCTGGGAGAGCAGACACTGAGAAAACAGATACTGGAACACAAACAATGAAGAGCCCCCAGAATGACTGGTCACATGCAACAACCCAGGAATCAAGATATTAATGGAAAGAATTTTAAAAATTGAGGAGAGACAAGAGGAAAAGAGGAAGGAGCTGATGTCAGAAATAACAGAAGTAAGAATACTGTGATGGAAATAAATAACAAACTAATAAGCATGGAAAGAAGAATTAGCCAAGTGGAAGAAAGAATCTCAGCACTCAAAGACCAAAACACAGAACTAACCCAAACTGTAAAAAGCACAGAAAAGAAGCTAAAAAAGACAGAACAAAACCTTCAAGGGATGAATGATCACTTCAAGAGACTGAATCCAAGAGTAATTGGCCTTTCTGAGGCAGAGAGAGAGAGACAGAGGCCACACTGGAACAAACATTTCATGAAATCATTCAAGAAAACTTCCAACATCTCAAGGATGAAAAAATTCAAACACAAGAGATTCAGAGAACACCTGCAAGACAACAAATGAGAAGACCAACTCCCAGACATATAATATGCCATCTAAACAAAGTAGATATAAAAGAAAAAATCCTAAAGGCTAGAAGAGAAAAAGGTCAGACTACGTACCAGGGAAGACCAATTAGAATAGCAGCAGATGTATCTACAGAAACCCTCCAGGCTAGGAGACCTTGGAACCCTATCTTTAAAGTTCTAAAAGATAAACAATTTCAACTGAGAATAACCTACCCAGCCAAGCTAAGCTTCATCAGTGAGGGAGAATTGAAATCTTTCCCACATATCCAATCCCTAAGAACCTATGCTGCCACAAGACCACCTCTACAAGAAACACTTAAGAAAGGAACACAGAAGAAAAGGAAAAAAGAACAACAAGGTTCTTCACAAGGGTACAGGCAAAAGATTAAAAACACACAGGATTCAACTCTAAAACCAATAGAAAGACAATACACAAACAGGAAGAAAAACAACTCTGTAAGAACATTATGATAGGGATCAACTCTCACATTTCAATAATTAGTTTGAATGTGAATGGACTAAATGCACCACTGAAAAGACATAGAATGGCAAAATAGATAAAATATTACCAGGCAACAATCTATTGCCTTCAAGAGACTCATCTCACTAGAAAAGACACTCACAGACTCAAAGTAAGAGGATGGGAAATAAATTTTCAGGTGAATGGAACACAAAAGAAAGGCGGAGTTGCGATCTTAATCTCAGACAAAATGCCCTTTAAGCTGTCAAAAATTAAAAAGATACAGAAGGCCACTACATAATGATGAAAGGTTCAATCGATCAACAAGAAAGATCCATCGTAAACATATATGCACCAAACATAGGAGCACCAACTTTTATAAAGCAGCTCCTAGGTAAACTAAAAAAAGATATCGACTCCAATACCATCATAACTGGGGACTTTAATAGCCCACTCACAACCCTAGACAGATCATCAGGACAAAAAATCAGCAACCAGATCCGAAACCTCAGTGTGACTCTTTATCTAATGAACTTAATTGATACCTACAGAACCCTCCATCCAAAGACCACAGAATACACATTCCACTCATCACCACATGGAACGTACTCTAAACTCGACCACATACTTGGCCATAAATCAAGCATAAGCAAATTTAAAAAGACTGAAACTTTACCATGCACCTTCTCAGACCACAGTGGAATAAAAATAATCATTAACACCAACAAGGTCTCCCCAAAACCCACAAAGACATGGACACTAAGCATGATGCTAAACAACCCCTGGGTCAATGATGAAATCAAAAAAGAGATTAAAAGATACATGGAAACAAATGAAAATGAAGAAACATCTTACCAAAATCTCTGGGACACCATGAAAGCTGTAGTAAGAGGGGAATTTATATCCCTACAAGTGCACATGAAGAAAATGGAAAGATCACAAATTAATAGCCTAAGAAGTCACCTAAAAAAGCTGGAAAAGTAAGACCACAAAAACCATAATTCCAGCAGAAGAATCCAGATCACCAAAATAAAAGCCCAAATCCAGGACATAGAATACAAAAAGATGATACAAAATATCAATGAAACAAAAAGCTGGTTCTTCAAAAGGATAAATAAGATCAATGTCCCCTAGCTAGACTGACCAAGAAAAAGAGAGAAAAAGCCCAAATAAATACAACCAGAAACACAAAAGTTGAAGTCACATCTGATCCTGAAGAAATACAAAAGATCATTACAGACTACTATGTACACTTGTATGGAAACAAACTTGAAAACCTTTCAGAAATGGAGGACTTTCTGTCATCACACAACCTGCCTAGGTTAAAACAAGAAGAAATCGAGACCCTAAATAGACCAATAACAATCAAGGAAATTGACGATGTAATAAGAAAACTACCTACCAAAAAAAGCCCTGGACCAGATGGCATTCCAGCAGAATTCTACAAGACATTTAAGGAGGAGCTGATACCAATCCTACTGAAGGTATTCCAGGTGATTGAGAAAGATGAAACTCTCCCCAAATCATTTTATGAAGCTAACATCACATTGATACCCAAGCCAGGTAAAGACCCAACAAAGAAAGAGAACTACAGGCCAATATCTCTGATGAACGCAGATGCTAAAATTCTCAACAAGATCCTAGCAAACTGGATTCAACAACACATCTCAAAAATCATCCATCATGACCAAATGGGCTTCATCCCTGGGATGCAAGGCTGGTTCAACACTCATAAAACCATAAATGTAATTAAATACATCAACAAATGTCAAAACAAAAACCACATGATTATATCATTAGATGCAGAAAAAGCTTTTGATAAAATCCAGCACCCCTTCTTGATAAAAACCCTCGAACAGCTAGGCATATGTGGAACATACCTCAAAATAGTAAAAGCCATCTTTGAGAAAACCACAGTCAGCATACTCCTAAATGGACAAAAACTGGAACCATTTCCCCTGAAAACTGGACTGAGACAAGGATGCCCACTCTCACCCCTCCTGTTCAATATAGAACTGGAAGTCCTGGCTGGAGCAATCAGAGAAGAGAAGGCAATCAGGGGTATTCTAATAGGAAAAGAGGAAGTCAAGCTCTCTCTCTTTGCAGATGACATGATCATATAACTTGAAAACCCAAGAGAATCTGTCAAAAATTTCCTTTCACTGATAAAGGACTTTGGCAAAGTCTCAGGATGTAAAATAAATGTGCAAAAGACATCACATTTCTTTACACCAATAGTAAACAAACAGAAACCCAAATAAAAATCACAATTCCATTCACAATAGCCACAAAAAAATGAAATACCTTGGCATCTTCCTAACCAGAAACGTGAAAGATCTTTACAATGAAAAGTACAAAACACTGCTCAAAGAAATCAAAGATGACACAAACAAGTGGAAAAATATCCCATGCTCATGGATTGGAAGAATCAACATTGTGAAGATGTCCATCTTACCTAGGGCAATCTACAGGGTTTTTTTGGGTTTTTTTGAGTTAGAGTCTCACTCAGTTGCCCAGACTGGAGTGCAGTGGCCGCTCCTGGCCACCCCAGCCTCGACCTGCTGGACTCCAGCAATCCTTCCGCCTCAGCCTTCCAAATGGCCAGAATTACAGGCATGCACTACCATGCCTGGCTGATTTTTTGATTTATTGTAGAGATGAGGTCTCGCTGCCCAGGCAGGTCTCAAACCCGCAGGCTCAGGCAATCAACTCACCTCAGCCTCCCAAAGGCGCGGGATTACAGGCTGAGCCACTGAGCCCGGCAATCTACAGATTCAATTCAGCACCTATCAAATTACCAGCAACATTCTTCTCAGACCTAGAGAAAACAACACAGGAATTTATATGGAAACACAAACAACCAAGAATAGCCAGAAAAATCCTCAGCAAAAAAAAAAAAAAAAAAGCAGATGGTATCACATTACCAGACTTCAAACTTTACTATAAAGCTACAATCATCAAAACAGCTTTGTATTGGTACGGGAACAGGCATATAGACCAATGGAATAGAATTGAGATTCCAGAAACAAAACCTCAATTTCTCAACCAACTTATCTTCGACAAAGCCTCCACCACCTACCACTGGGGAGAGGAGACTTATTCAGTAAATGGTGCTTGGAAAACTGGCTGATCACATGCAGAAGTTTGAAACAGGACCCCTATCTATCCCCATACACAAAAATTAACTCTAAATGGATCAGAGACTTAAATGTAAAACCTCAAACCATAAGAACCTTAAAAATGAAGGACATACCCTCATGGAAATTGGAACTGGCATCTAATTCCTGAACAAAACCTGAAACCCACAGGCCATAAGAGACAAGATAAAGATGTGGGATCTCATTAAACTGACAAGCTTCTGCAAAGCCAAAGAAACCATCAAGAGAGAAGGGAGACAGCCTACACACTGGGAAAAAGTATTTGCCAACTCCAGGTCTGACAAAGGCTTAACATCTTGGATGTACAAGGAACTCAAATGTGCTGAAAAGAAAAAAAACAAACAACCCCGTTATAAAATGGGCAAAAGCTATGAATAGACACTTCTCAAAGGAAGACATCCGAGTAGCCAACAGACACATGAAAAAATGTTCAATCTCACTAATCATCAGGGAGACGCAAATCAAAACCACACTGAGATACCACCTAATTCCAGTCAGAATGTCAATTATCAACAATTCAAAAAATAACAGTTGCTGGAGAGGGTGTGGCAAAAAGGGAACACTTCTACACTGTTGGTGGGAGTGTAAACTAGTGCAACCTCTGTGGAAAGCAGTGTGGCGATTCCTAAAACCTCTAAATATTGACCTCCCATATGACCCCGCAATCCCCCTACTGGGAATATACCCTGAAGAACTCAAATCACTCTATAAAAAAGGTACCTGCACATGTATGTTTATCGCATCATTATTCACAATAGCAAGAACCTGGAAGCAACCATGCAGTCCATCAAAAGAGGACTGGATTAAAAATGTGGTACATATACACAATGGAATACTACACAGCTATAAAAAAGAACAAAATCATGAATTTTGCAGCAAACTGGATGGAACTAGAGTCTATAATACTGAGTGATCTCTCACAGAAACAAAGATCTGAGTATCACATGTTCTCACTCATATAGTGGACCTTGAACATCTAATGTAATACTATAAGAAAATGACTGACAGTGGCGGGAAACTATGAGGGGGGAGGGAAGGGAGATGGGATTAACGGTAGTAAATATCTGTCTGGGGATGGGGAGACACCTCTTATCAACAAGGGTGCCTGAATGAAGCATATTTGTATACCTAACCCTTAACTGTACCCCCACAATGTCATAATAAAAAATATTGATTAAAAAAAAAAAAGAGACTAGACTCCACAGGTCATAAAGTAGTCTAGGGCTATTTCTCTGTTTTTCTTTCTAAATAAATTTTTATTTTTGCTTATTTAGGCAATTTTACATTTTTATTCTTACTTTACTCTTTGTAAGCTTTGTTGTTTCCAATAAAAATCTTTCCTTTGCTATTTTTCTTAAATGTTTCCAATGTATAGCACTGCATCTCTAATTAAATTTAGGGTTTTAGTTCTTATTTCTTATCAATTTTTTAAATGTCTTTCTTTACTTTCCATAAAAATGAAGGTTTAAGATTTTTTTCCTTTGGCTTTATTTTGCTTTGCTAAAGTTCTAAAGTCAGCAAGATAACTTAAAGTTTGCATTTTTATTACTTTTATCATTTTCTTTCCCAAGTGTATTTCCACTATGGTTGGTTTTTATTGGTACCAATGTGGATTATGACATTGAAACTTTGCATAGGAAATACAGAAATTCTATTTCCTGGAGTTCCCTGTGGGAAAATGTTAAAGATAACACAGGCAATTTTATAATATCAATTTACTTATATAGAAATTACATTGGAGATTTCAGTTGACTTTAAGTCTAAACTTTATTGAGGGAAACCAGAATAGGTGGTATGAAAATAAATGAGTAAATGTTAAAACATTTGTATGAAAGCTTTGTTATACTAAATCTAAATCACACACACTTTAATACTACTGAGGTCATTCTTTTATAACTTTCAGGGGTGTATGTATATGGATAGTAGAATAAAGATTGCTACAAATTATTTGCTTTTGCTCTCATTAAAAGATAGAAATTCTCTTTCTTATATATTTGGAATTGCCCTAGTCACTTGATTGACATATAGAAGGGTGTGGACTTCCAAGTTTAGGAAGTTTCCACAGTTATATCATTAGAGTCTTACAGTTTTCATGCTGGCCTCTTTGAATGTTTGCTTGGGGTGGACAGGATGAGAAAAGAGTCAAGTAAGAAGTCTCGCTCTTTTGACTGTTTGAGACTATCTTGAAATGACCATGCTATGAAGAAGTTCAAACTAAATATGTGAAAAGATCACATGGGAATAGTACTTGGCAGGCTACAGAGTTCCATCTAACCAGCTTAGGCACGTGAATATGGAAATCATATTTAGCAGTTCATCCTCAGAAGATGTGATGTTGAAAAAAATAAGGTGGCCAAATGTCAGCAAGAATTAAGATGTTATTTGAACATACATGAAAAGGTAATTACTATGGTTTAAATATCTGTGAACCCCCCAAATTTATGTGTTAAAATTTAATTCCCCTTGCAAAATTAAGATTTGACACCTTTCGTTGGTGATTAAGTCATGAGGGTGAAACTCTTATGAATGGGAATGCGGTTATGAAAGTGGCCAAAGGGAACTCATACGTCCCTTCTGCCATGTGAAAACACAACAAGATGCCTTTCTAAGAGGAACAGGGTCCTCATTAGACCCTAAATCTGCTAGTGTCTTGATCTTGAACTTCCCAGCATCAAAAACTGTGAGCAATAAATTTATGTTGTTTATACACTATCCAGTCTATGGCATTTTGTTATACAGCAGCTTTAACAGATGAGGTAACATGCCTCTGTTTTAAGTCCAGAACAAAAATCGAATGCCTTTGTTTAGAAGGCATGCAGAAATTTGAGAGAACCATGGGGAATTGTCTCCCAATACTGGCACAATGACTATATGGGTGACAATTTCCCACAAGTAATTGAAAAAGAAAGTGAAAATGGAATATCTAATTATTAGACTCAATTGGTCTGGAAGCCAATAGTTATTCACCCTGTTGTCAAATATAATTTCTTTATATGCTTTGAAAAGTCATTAAAATTTGGTCATTTTCTATATGTGACTTCTGGCAAATCATGAGCTTTTTCTACTATGTGTGAAAAATGAGGTCTATCTTTCAGATCCATTTTCCATATTACTGAGAAGCTAATTAAGCCAAAATTTATGACCAATGTTCTTAGAAAAAAAAGCAAGAATCTGTCTATTAGCAAAATATATCTATCAGATATCATTGCTCTATATTTCAAAGTATGAGTAGCATTCAATTTGAAAAATAAAAAAGTTTCAATTTAAAATGGCATGAAATATATTCAGTTTTAGACAGTTGAATTAAATTACAGTTAAGAAGATAATGAATTAATATTTTAATTAATTGCATACTTGCACATGTGATGGAAAAACCTTAAAAACGTAATTGCTATCTATAATACTGGAAAACAGGGTACAACGTAATTTGTGTTGTTTTGTTATTAACTAATTTATGAGCTGAGGTATAGACTGGCAAAGTTCATCAAGATCAGAATGCCGTTGTGAGCAATGTGGATCACTCTTAGATATAAGTTATAAAGCATGATGTCCTTTGCAAAATGTATTTGCATATGAATTCAATTCTGCACAACACCTTGCTTCCTGAAAACTGATGGCGAAGAATATACCTGTGACTTTGTTCAGTACAGATGAAAGCTCTGAAAATAGTGAATGTTATCAACTCACAGACACTGATTATATCTTTTCAAGGTGCTATGTGAAGAGATGTAAAGTTTAGACTTTGAAGGGAGAAGGTTTTTATATAATTTGTGAGAGGAAAATATATTTTAACAATTTTATTTATGATTGCAACTCACATACATGTGGTTCTAGAAGTGTATTTGGGATTGTAAAGATCCTGGACTAACTTCTTCAGAAGAAAACTATTATACTTTGTCTTAATATTATTATTAAAAAAAAATGCTGGCAAGGATGTAAAAAATGGGAACACATATACTGCTGGTGGGAATGAAAAATAGTACAACCACTATGGAGAACAGTATGGAGTTTCCTCAGAAATAAAAATTAAAAAAAAAAAAATGACAACCATATGATTCAGCAATCTCGCTATTGGGTATATGTCCAAAATAAATGAAATCAGTATATTTTTAAGAGATACATGTACCTCCATGTTTACTGCAACACAGTTCACAAGAGTAAAGATATGAAATCAACCCAAGTATTCATCATGGATGAGTGAATACACAAAATGTGATACACACACACACACACACACACACACACACACAAATTCTATTCAACCATTAAAAACAATAAAATTCTATCATTTGTGGCAATATGGATAAATCTGGATGACATTATGTTAAGTGAAGTGAGCCAGACACAGAAAAACAAACACTACATGATATTTACTCATACATGAAACCAGAAAAAGAAGTTAATCTTATAGAAGTAGAGAGTAGAATAGTGAATGACAGAGGCTGGGAAAGGAGAGTGATGGGGGCATGTAGAGAAATTGGTTGACAGGGTTGGGGTTACAGTTAGAAAAGAGGATTAATTACAGTGTGCTGTTGCACAGAGGGTAATTGTGGTTCAAATAAATGTATGCTCTATTTCAAAATAGGTAGAAGAGAGGATTTTGAATGTCCTCACCCAAAGAAGCAATGAATATTTGAGATACTGGAAATGCAAAATACTCTGATTTGATCATTACACAATGTATGTATATGCTGAAATATCTCACTGTACCCCATAAATACATACTGTAATTATGTCAACTAAACATGCCTTGTTAAAACATTTTTAATTTTTTTTTAATTTTAAAGATGTGGGTTATGCAGTTACCTTCATTGATGAGGTGTGCCCTTCCCTCCCCTAGTAGTTTCCCTCAACTGCCAATCCCACTCCCCATGCCCAGGCAGTTTCCCACTACAGTCAGTTGCTTTCTTATACTATTATGATAATTCTTCAAGAACTGCTTATGAATGAGAACATATGGTACACTGTTCTGTTTCTGTGATAGAGCACTGAGTATGATCGACTCTAAATCTATCCAAGTTGCTGAGAAAGTTCATATGTTTGTTCTTCTTTATGGCTGCATAATATTCCACTGTGTATATGTACCACTTTTTTTCAGTCCAGTCCAGCTTCGATGGGCAGCATGGTTGGTTCCACGTTTTTGCTATTGTGAATAGAGCTGCAACAAACATACATGTGCAGGTATCTTTTCTGTAGAATGATTTGAGTTCCTCTGGGTATATTCCCAATAGAGGAATTGTTGGGTCATATGGAAGGTCAATTTCTAGTTCTTTCAGAAATAGCCACACTGTCTTCCAAAGAAGTTGCACTAGTTTGCATTCCCACCAGCAATGTCAAACTGTTCCTTTTTGTCTGCATCCATGCCTGCGTCTATTGTTGTTTGTTTTACTGATGATGGACATTCTTACTGAGGTTAGATGACATCTCAATGTGGTTTTGATTTGCATTTCTCTGATGATTAGTGAGTTGAGCCCTTTTTAGTCTGTTGGCTACCCATATATCTTCTTTTGAGAAATGTCTATTCATGTCTTTTGCCCATTTTTTAATGGGCTGTTTGGTTTTCACCTTACAGAACATTTGAGTTCCTTGTAGATCCTACATGCTAGACCTTTGTCAGATATACAGTTGGTAAATTTTTTTTCCCCATTTTGTGGACTGTCTCCCTGCTCTCTTGATGGTTTCTTTTGCTTTGCAGAAACTCATCAGTTGAAAGAGGTCCCATTTGTCTCTTATTTCTTATGGTATGGGCACTTAGGGTTCTGATCAGGAATTGGTTGCCAGTTCCAATTTCCATAAGGGTGTCTCCTGCATTTTCTAAGATTCTTATAGTTTGAGGTTTTACATTTAGGTCTATGATTCATTTAGAGTTAATTTTTGTGTATGGTGATAGGTAGGGATCCTGTTCAATCTTCTGCAGGTGTTCAGTCAGTTTTCCCAGCACTGTTTGTTGAATAGGCTCTCTTCTCCCCAGTGGTTGTTGTTGGAGGTTTTGTCAAAGATGAGTTTGTTGAGAAATTGAGACTTTGCTTCCAGAATCTCTATCTTATTCCATTGGTAGATCTGTCTTTTCTTGTACCAATATCAGGCTGTTTTGATTACTGTAGACTTATAGTAAAGTTTGAAGTCTGGAAGTGTGATACCTCCTGCTTTGTTTCTTTTGCTAAGGATTATTTTGACTATTCGTGGTCATTTATGTTTCCATATGAATTTCTGTATTGTCATTTTCAGGTCTGAGAAGAATGATGTTTGTAATTTAATAGGTATTGTGTTGAATCTATAGATTGCCTTTGGTAGGATGGACATTTTAACACTGTTGATTCTTCCTATCCATGAGCATGGGATATTTTTCCATTTGTTTGCGTCTTCTTGGATTTCTTTGAGCAGTGTTTTGTAGTTCTC